>NC_081406.1:41453819-41756187 GCF_030272615.1 Cryptomeria japonica | reverse complement strand
CTCAACATGGATGGGTAGACTAAATTGGGTTGCCATCAATGACAACACTAGATAACCTGTGCAGTGTCTCTTGCCAACAATTTTTTATGTTTGGTTATTTAATTACATCCATTTTTATGAGTGCTCATTTAGTTTAAGATAAATCACTTGCTAGGATTCACATGCTTTAGAGCAAGAAAAAAATTAAAGGTAAAATTTCCATATCCATGCTAGTCTCATTTAGTTTTGGGCTCATTCTAAGAGAACAACTTAATGTAATCACATATTAAAAAAATGGTACAATCTTGTTGTAATGTAGAGAAAAAGGGATTCACTAGTCTAAACATGCATGCTAGGAATCAAACCCAATCACATTGGAGAAAAACCAATAAGCCAAACTACAAACCTATTAGTAGAGTTAGGCACTATGGCTTTGATTGTTCTCTTTCATTGATTCAATTGATTGGAAATGATAGATGTAAATAACTAGTCTAAAAGGTGCAAAATTGACAATAAATAGAATAAACAGATAAATGCATAACTGATGTAGGAGCATCTAGGATATAAAAGCAATATTGCATCACCCAAAAATATTGTTGAAATTTCAAATAAGAGTTATTTTGGTACGGTTACTATTTTTTTGTAGGGTTACTATGTTTAGTAAATTTGCATTTGTGCATGTATGGACCTAAAAAACTGACCCCAAGAAGTACAATGGATAAATATAACTACTGGAGAAAAAATCATATCAATATCATGCATTGTTGGGAGATATTATTGTATTAATGTTTAGAAATCTTATAAAAAATATTCAACTTGAATTTTGGACCTTTAAATGATCAAAGTGGACCTCAATGAAAGTTTGCTCAATTTTTGATTTGAGGAAAGCATGGTGTAGATCTCTTCAAGATCTTTGGTTTAAAAAAAATGGGGCCCAATCAGGTTCTCAGATTAAAAGATATGGCCTACAGAAGTTGTGCTACTTTAGGAGAAAAAAATAAAAATTCTTAAAATATTCCGACAAATGGCAAAACCCATTTCCAACATATTCTTGGAATATTCCAATACAAGAAAATGTGATACAAAAGTGGTAGGCCTCAAAAGGGGGAGTTACACTTTCCAAAACATTCTAGGGTAGTTAAACTTCCTAATATGAATAAGACAAACAAGGGTTATAGGGGATAGTTCTAGTAGTGTAGATTGTGGATCTAGCTTGTAGATTATTGTAATGAGAAAGCCCATGTGGCTGCAACATGTTATTTTATGAATGTTTTAATTTTATTTCATTGAGATAATAGAAAGAAAGTTTTTCCTTTCTTGCATTTTATATTCCCTTCTCAATTGTTGTTGTGTGTTTAGGTTTGTAAGGGGAGTACCCCTTCATTAATAACTTATAATCATTGGATAAACCTAGATTTGGAAAGGGAGGCAAAGAGGAACATGTCACAAAAAAATGATCTCAAAATGGGTAGACTAAGGGGTTAGGTGTCATAGTCTTGACAGGTGTCCGAGTGCAGAATATGGGAAAAAGAGGACTTAAAAGCCTCCAATCTTTTGTCAGGCCAAATTTTAGGTCAAACCACTTGGACTATGGTGCTAAGTGCCCTTGTCCTAGTGGACAAGGGTGCTAGGCTATTCTCTAATGAAATGGGTCTTGTTTCCTCTATCTTAGTCTGTACTACACTCTTGTATCCTCAGTCTAAAGCTATAACTTGTTTTCGAGCCTAAAACTGCACAAAAGGAGAGAAAAATGGTGTTGGGTTGTATAGGGTCTACCCTCAGTAAAACCCAGGTTGGACTCAACCCTACAATACTGATGATAAAGAAATATAAATATGAAGTGAAATTATTGAATGGAAATGCTTAATTGAATGATTACATCTTCAATTGATGATGCAATGCTCTTAAGATAAGTCCTCCATGTGTTGATGCAATAACATGATAAATCATCATAAAATCTATTATAAATTCATCATGAAAAAATAATAGAAGATGATTTGTTGTAGCATGTTTCCCTTTGAAATCAGATATGCTCTTGATTGGAATGATAGGTTTTGGAATGAAAACTTGTAAATGATGAAATGAATTAGGGGGTGATGTCTTATATAGGGTTCTCAAGGTAAATTCACCTTTTCGCCGACTTAAAATAATCATTTATTTGCATTTCGTATAGATATATAAATTCCAAGACCAACACATTATTATCCCCAAATTTTGGCCAAAAAGCATTAGACTCTATTAAGCGATTGCTATTATCCTAATAAAATAGGCCCAAATTTTTAGGGTCGTGAGATAATAGGGTCATGATACTAGAACTGTAATTTTCATGAAAAATGACAAGATTTAAGTGGGGGAAAAGGTGTTGGATATGGTTAGTCATTGCTGCTACTAGGATATGTTTTTGTCATTGATGTCAACATATTCCTGAGATTTATTCCAGTGTGATTGGAAAGATTTTCTGATCCGGTTTATAGTTCTTTGTTTTACCAGACTCTGTCGGTATTTCAATCGATATATTTAGGTGTGATCAGATATGGTGTTGAGACTTTGGGATATTGTTTTGGTTGGTCTTGTGTATCTTCATGTCAGATGGTTTGTGATTTGGTGCTCCACAAGTTATCTTTCTTCATGACAATTGTTGATTGGTTGTGTTCTTGAGCTTCTAGACATTGACAGATGAGATTTGAAAAATGTTGTTGGTGAAATTGTTCCAAATGATTCTAACATGCTTGCTAGTGTTTCCTAGTTGTGTCCTATTTGTTTTGGCGATCTGCATTGATCGTTGTGCAATTTTTTGGTGGTTTTCATCAACCAGTATTGATTTTCATGTTATGCGGTATTTTTGGTGGTGTAGCTTGTTGCGGTTTATCTTGGCGTGATTTCCAGTGGAGTTGATCATTTGGGATTTTGAATTAGGTCCATTTTATGTCATGTAAATTATTATATTAGTCTGGTGATCAATCTTTGTATCGTGTGATGCAATATTATGATTTGAGGTTTGAGGGTTTAGCCGACCTTGTTATCAAGGTTGATGAATTGGATATATAGGTGAGTTATTCATGTAGTTTGGGTGTTGATGTTGTGTCTGCATTATCGGAGAGATATTTGTGTGCGAACAAGTGATTTATCATTCGGTGTTGAGTTTGAGGTGAGATTGGTGTTGCAGGATAGACATCTGTGCTTAATCAAAACTGTAATCAAGCATTTGTAGATGCTATTCTTTCAACTCACTTCTTTCAGATTGTAGTCCAAATATTATTGTAAGTCAGTGAGACTTCCTTGAGGGTTGTAGTCTTCCGGGAAAATATCTTTTGAGCAGTGAGGTCTAGGCAGTGTGCGTGAATGCATGGGCATTAACCATTGTAATATTTTCACATACTACTGCAGAGTATCATCTTACCGTGGGTAGGTTCCCACCGTGGTTTTTCCCTTAACTGGGTTTTCCATGTCAAAAATCTTGGTGTTGTGTGTTGTACTGTTAATTTGCTTATCTGGTTATTGCTGCAGTTTGGTAGATCTATTGTTGGGCTTAAAGTTTTTATTCTGGTGAAGACTAATTCACCCCCCCTCTTAGTCTTACTTCTTGGCTGCTGCTAACAATTGGTATCAGAGCTAGATCCTTTGGTAGAAGCTTAATCACTTGAGGATATCTGGGATGGAAGCTCAAGGCATTCTTTTCAAGAAGGATAGTCTGAGGTTTGATGGAAGCAACTATACTGTATGGAAGAATGGGATGGAGGTGCATTTGAAATGTCTTGGAGAAGATTACTAGAAGATTTCAAAGAATCCCCATGTTGTTCCTCAGAATGGACCATCCACTCCCGATGAGGTCAAGGAAGCAAAATTCAATATTAGAGCAAAGGAAGCATTTCTTAGTGTCGTGACTGATTCAGAGATGACAAATGTTATGGGACTTTATATCGCATATGAGATTTGGGAGAAGCTTGAAATCCTGTATGAAGGTGATAAGAAGGTGAAAGTTGCTAAGTTGCAGAGTTTGAAAGGAAAATATGAGACACTGAAGATGGGAGATGATGAGAACATACATTCTTTTATGGCTAAGGTGAATGACCTTGTCCTAGGTATCAGATGTGCCGATGAAACCATTGAGGAAGATGAAATTGTTACTAAGGTGATGAGATCTTTGCCTCCTTATAAACATAAGGTTGCTGCTATTGATGAGATCCAAAGTGTGACTACAATGACGAGAGATGTGTTGGTTGGAAAGCTTGCTTCTTTTGAGCTGAGTGAGTTTGGAGAATCACATGGAAAGTCTGAGACAACATTTAGAGAATTTGCGTTTGTATCTGGTAAGCAGAAGTATGATCCTGATGAGTGCAGAATATCCAGCTATGAGAGAGAAATACAAGGGATTGAAGAGATAGAAAGAGAGCTTGATGAACTTGAAGCATTGATTGCCCGGAGAGTGCCTAAAGGTGCCGGTAAGTATATTGGAACATTGCCTTAGAAATGTTTCTCTTGTAATAAGATAGGAGATTTTGCTTCTAGATGCCTGGAGAGAATGGCTAAGTATGACATGCATGATAAGTTTGATAAGCATGATAGGAATAATAAATATGAGAAGAATGAGAAGTATGACAAGCCTTATAAGTATAATTGGAAGTTTAGGAACCATAAGAACTGTTATTATGCTGCAGATGAAGGTGTTACAGATGATGAATCAGAAGGAGATAAAGTTGTATTTATTGCCATTAAAGAAGATAGACCTGTACCCATTGATTCCACTAGTTGTTCTATTGAGGAGAAAGCTTTGGCAACTAAGGTAGAAGAAAAGGATGAATGGGTGATTTCCAATGTTTTTTCACATCATATGACTGGTGATAAAAGAAAATTTGTGAGCTTGGAAAGGTGTGATGGTGGAATAGTTATTGTAGACACCTAAAATTGTCCAGTCTAATTAAATAAATATTTTTAATTATTTAATTATCTTTAGCCTAATTCTTCTATTAATTAAATAAATCTTTATTTATTTAATTAATTCATTTATCCTCTTCTAGCCTTATTTCTCATTTAAATAAATACATTTATTTATTTAAATTATCCTTTTCTTAAATTAAATAAATATCTTATTTATTTAATTGGTCCTTCTTCTTCTATTAATTAAATGAATCTTTATTTATTTAATTAATTCATTATCCTTTTCTACCTATGACACGTCATTCATCTCTTAATTCATACACTACCTACCCCTTTCATTATTTTATTATTTTCTTTACCTACCCTCTAATCATAGCCGACCTCTTTTTACACCTCTCAATCTTATCCCTCCATTTCTTATAGTGTCTTCTATATAAGGAGATGCTTCCTTCATTATCAAACCCTCACTATGCATTCAACCCTGACTACGCTTTCGAACTTGCATATGCAATCAAGCCTACTTGCAACCACATTTTCGTTCTTTGTTGAGCTCTTGTGCACATAAAATCTGAGAGAAAATATATCAAGCAAGATCAATGGAGATAGGAAGAATGGAGATTCAAACCCTATTGGACATGTGATGGTATAATCTTTGTGATTTCATTTGATTTGCATTGTCTTAGGTAATCTTCATATGTTATGGTGGATCTTTGTTATTGTTAGGCTAGGGTTTTGTGGTTGAATTCATTTAGTCTTTCAATATTGTTAATCCACTTTCACCATATACATTTTGGCATGCCCCGTGGGACATAGATTTTTGTTAGATCTGTGTTTTTTGCAGATTTTTCTAACCCTATATTGCTGTTTTGTAAAACAATTTGGAGAATAACCTTGTGCAGCTAGGGTTTTGGATACAAAATCAAGATCTTGGAGAGATTTGATCATATCTCACAAAAGGCTTGGAAATTTTGCACCAAATTGTTTTTGAAGGTTGAAGACAGTATCAAGAGCTTGCAAAGAAAAAATTAGATCTATTGGAGCATATTTTAATTTTTTATGAATTTTTTATGAATTTTCATAAAAAATTAATTTTGAGAGCAAATGAGCGATTTTTTTGGATTTTCTTACATTTTTGGAAATATCTCATAATTATACATAGGATCTGTTCTTTGTGATTTTAATTTTGATGCAAAATATTTACCTAAAAATTGGATCTTTAAAAATTAGGGTTTTTCCTTATTTTGATCAGATCTCAAAAACAACTTCGAATTTTGGCATAAATTTTTTTTTTCAGGTCAAGAAAATTATCAGAAGTGTTCAGTAAAAATTTCAGATTTTTTAGATCAAAATTTCATTTTATCTAAATTTTTTATGATTTTTCATAAAAAATAAATTTTGAGAGTAAATTAACAAATTTTTCAGATTTTCTTACATTTTTGGAAATCTCTCAGAATTATACATAGGATCTGTTGTTTGTGATTTTAAATTTGATGCAAAATAATTCCTAAAAAATTGGATCTTTGAAAATTAGGGTTTTGCATTATTTTACTCATATCTCACAAACTACTTGGATTTGTTGGAGAAATGTTTTTATGAAGGTTTGGAAGACCATCAGGACTCTCTAGTAAAAATTTCAGATTTTTTGGATCGATTTTGCATTTTATATGAATTTTTTATGATTTTTCATAAAAAATTAATTTTTGGAGCAAATTAGCAATTTTTTTGGATTTTCTTACATTTCTGGGAATCTCTTGAAATTTTACAGGTGCTATTTTTTTATGATGGATCAGATCTTTGAATTGGTCAACAAAATACATTGTTGAAAGCCCCTATTTCACAAAGTCTTCTGGATCTAAAATTTACCTAACTTGTGTGCTTGCAGGATGAGGTGATCATTTGAAACAATCCAAACTACTAACAAAACTTTGTTGTAGGACCTTGGCAAGGGTTTTTGATCTTTATTGTGTGCCTTGTTCTCATAGACTAGCAAACACTTCAATTGGTGCACTAAAATTGAACCATTGTCTTTTGTGTCTTGAGCAATAGGCTCTTTTTGTTTCATCTTTAGAGGGCCTGTCTCCCTGTGTGGTCATTAGGACTACTAGTGAGGAGATAATGACCCAAGTGGTAGCGAGGAAAACCCACCTCTTCCGAACCACTATAAACAACTGTATTCATGGTGAAAACTAAGGATAACATGTGTTGATTAGTTCATATCGACACCATGTCTCCCCATAAACCCGTTTGATCAAATTTATTTGATCAGTTGTAGGACATAACCCCTACCGACTGAGAGCCTTCTGTATTTATAGAGCTGAGAGTGCCGCATGTATGGCCACACGAGCGGATGCCCTTACTAGCACCTTTTTATTTTAGAAGCCAAAATCCTTCTAGTTGTTGGGGCAGGAGGTCGGACCTCTGGTAGTGGCCCACACACATACGGTTCTTAGTAGGGATACAAAGTTCACCACGAGGAGTTTTCGTGGGGACTGATACTTGGCTGCCCCGAGAAGTGAGTGCCGAGGGTGGAGCCAGTGGGGTCAAGCATCTAAGTATCCTCTCTGAATAGCGTAGCCTCGGGGGAAACTCCATGTGGGATCAACAACTATTGTCTTGGCCAGCCATAAGAATTGTGCTTGACTTATTTTGAACAATCAAACATTCAAGACCAAACAACAAAAAATTGTGTCTTTTGTGTCTTCAAGTGTATGCAAAACAAATTTTACATCAAACAACACACTTTTCTTTGAGTCATTTTTGAGTCTAAACACTTGCAAACATTGAGTCCTCATCAACATTGTGTCCTCTTGTCATGAAAAATAGTCAAACATTCAGATTTGGTCACAACAACAACTTCACAAATTGGAAAAATTTACAGTCCAACAAACAACAGCAATCAGTTTCAAAATTCTGGAGCTTCCTAAGCTATCTCTTCAGGTTTTCATCTAGCATTCAACCTATCTTTGGGTCTCACAAAGTCCATCATTGCTTTACACCTTACATTACATTCACATTTGTATAAACTTGAGTCAAAATGTCACTTGCTTGTCCTCATCTTACTTTGTCAACACACTACATACAACAAAATTTTTCTAAGTGGTCCCTCATCAAGGTCTATCACCTTTGGGTCTCATTTGGTCTTACTTAGAGTCAAGGTCAACTTACCTCATCAAAGAAACCCCACGTCAAATTTGGGGGCAACACACTAGAACAAACTCATGACATTCCTATAGAGTATGGTATACATGGACAAAGCAGATATTCCATTCCTGACCATTACTCTATACCAAATGGTCCATATACACAACATCATTATAGACCTCCTCCATATGAACATGTGCATGATCAATATCATCCATATATGCAACATGCTCCTCCACTCAGTGCTTCAGGCATGGGGTATGGTCCAAGAAGTCGGTCTCCACCTAAGAACAATTTGGAACAACAAATTAAGGACTTACAAAAGAAAATGGAGGATATAAATACACCGAAGCCAACTTACACAATGAGAGACACATGTCCCTATCCATTTGACAAAAGCATTCCAATGCCTCCATTCCCTACACACTTTGTGACACCTAAGTTTGATAAGACAGTTTTTCATAGCTTGCATTGAGGTAGCTTCAGAAGAGACATATTTGATGAGATTATTCCCACAAAGCCTAGGTGATCAAGCTATGGAATGGTTCTCCCAACTTCCACCTGGTATTAAGTCATGGGGTGACTTAGCAGAGGCATTTATTCAACATTTCTCCTACAACATAGAGACAAACATATCAGTCACTACTTTGTGCAACACCAAGCAAAAAGATGGAGAGTCTTTTTCATAATTTTTACAAAGATGGATGAATCTAGCTAGCAGATGCTCTTGTGAAATTCCACAAAAACAAATGGTAGAGATGTTTACCCAAAATGTTAACAAAGACATTGGCTATGATCTAAGAAAAGCTTGTTTGTCCACCTTCAAGGACGTCATTGAAAAAGGCTTAGCGACAGAGAAGGTCCTAATTGGACAAGGAGTCATTAAGATATTCAAGGAAAACAAAGATGACTTTAAATGAAAAGACAAGCCAAGATTTTGGAATAAAAACAAGAACACAGTCAATGATGGTGTTGTTGATGCCAATACGGTACGACCAAAAATCATTTTTTCTGGATCAAGTTCTACAAACAATCAAGTGAATACTCAAACAACTTCCAAGTCATGAAGGAAGTACACTCCATTGGGAGAACCACTTGAGTCCATTTTCAAAAAGCTAGTGGCAAACAAGATAATCACAATTCCAGATCTACCTCCATATGAGCCAAAGGTTAAACCAAATTGGTGGAATGATGATGAGTATTGTGAATTTCATAAGAGCAAAGGTCATAAAACAAGAAATTGTCATCGACTGAAGAACATCATACAAGATCTCATTGATAGAGGTGACATTGAGATTGAGGGACATTCATCCAATCAAGAACATGAGATGTTTAAGGAACCATTCCCAAAGCATGACAAGGGAAAGTCTAAAGCCACATATGACCAAACCAACTATACCAGAGCATCTTATAACTATGATTCAACTATCATTCACATCTCGATGGACAATTATGTATCTACCATTATCATCAAGGACAAAACGCTTGCGAATTCTACCCAAAGACCCAAGATTGTCCTAAAAGGCATTGGATCTTCTTCCGAACCTACCTTTGAATGTAATGTTACAACTCATCGAGGAAAATTCACTTTGCAAGGTGCCCTAGCTAAAAATGTTGCTTCCTCATCGACCAAGCCTGAGTATGACCTTGTAGAACAGTTAGGGAAGACACCCACGCTCATCTCCATCCTTGAGCTTTTACACATATCCCCCACACATAAAGCTATTCTTGACAAAACTTTGAGAGACACTACCGTCCCCACTGATCTGAACGTGGACCAGTTTCAAGCCATGGTGGGATACCTTTCCATTCCACACTCACTTACATTCACAGAAGTCAATGACGCCTCTGTAAGTTAGCCACATAATGCACCTTTACAAATCGAAGCCTTCCTACACAAACATCGAATAAAACGAGTCCTGATAGATGGAGGAGCTAGTTTGAACATTTGTACATTGAGCACTATTAAACAATTGGGATATTCTGACAAAGCTGTAAATTCTACAAACAAAATTACCATCAAAGCATATGATGATGAAGAGCGTTCATCCAAAGGTACAATCACCTTGCCTCTCAGAGTTGGGCCAATTACTAAGGATGTGGTTTGTCAAGTCCTAGACCTTGATCTCACATACAACATATTGCTAGGACGTCCATGGATTCATGAGATAAACGCAGTACCATCTACATATCATCGATGTATCAAGTTTCCACACAATGGAGTTGAAGTGACCATCAAAGTTGATCCAAATCCATTCATATATTGCAACAATATGCAACCTAGATCAGAAATAACAATCCCAGTCAATCGAGAAGCTATTTCTTCATCAGCATATGTGGATCCAGAATCCTTGAAACCTTCTACATCAAAGCAAGCAGAGCTCAAAGAAAAATTCAAGATTAAAGATCTGGGATGTGGTGAGTATATCTTTCATGTTGATCAACTCCCACTATCTCCTAAGGTATTCAGCCAACAGGAACAATCTATAAATAATTTGCAAGGAATTGGATGTGAACCACCTAGTGTTGTGGCTACTGAGTCTGAATGCAAATCTCCTCTAGTGGTGCAAGCAACTCTTGATATCAATAGTCCTAAGAGTGGATCCAACAAAGAATCTAATGAGCGTATCGCTAGCCCTCTTGATAACTCACATAGCTTTACCATATCATTTGCTCATTCCATTTCCACTCCACTTCCAGACTTGGATCAACAAGAATTACAAAAACCCTTACTCATTGGGGATCAAGAATCAAGCTTTGAAAAGAAAAATAAAGAAAATTCCTTTAGTCTAAATCAAAATCAAATGCTATTGAACTCTCCAAAAATCAAAGTCAAGGATAAAAATCCTATGAAGCAAAAAGAACAAGAGTTGATCTCCCCTAATATCAAAATAACTGGGGGCAAAAGTTCTAAAATTTCAAGTCAAAAAGCATACTTGTTGATCCTAAGTCTCCATCATGCTATCCTACTTTCACTTCTTTTCAAAGTCATAATCCTTCATAACTCATCCACTTGTTCCACACATCCATCCCCTTTTGGCGATACATCATGGACCTTTAATGGAGCTTCCTTGAAGGACTTTGTTATCAGGGATGCCCAAACTTCTTCAGGTGACACGCATATGGGCCCGTGTAGTCCACACACTAGTAATTCTATCTCGGTTTCTTCATCAAGGAAGACAGTCACTCAAGATACACATCATTTAGTCAAGGAATGTCGCAGTTACAATCACAAGGTAAAACCTCACACATTTGAGGTAGGCGACTTGGGTCTCAGAGAAAATCCTAAAAATCAGCATGACAAAGAGAAGAAGGGCAAATTCGAACCAAACTGGCTTGGTCCTTACATCATGACAACAACATATGGATCTGGTGCATATTAGCTCTCAACCACAGAGGGTGAAACTTTGAAGGATCCTATCAACAACATGCACCTTTGCAGGTTTTAGACATAGCTCTTCAGAGTATCCTAATTCAAAATACTAAAAAAAAAAAAAAAAAAAAGGAAGAAAAAATTCAAAATACAAATAAATCATAATATAAAAAAATCATTACTTGGTGAAAACCTGGCAAACAGGCACCTTGTGACACAAAAAAAATCAAAAAATAAAAAAAGGTAAAGAAAAACATTTTGTCCAATGGTGAAAACCACTTCGATGGCGCCCTGGGCAAGTACCATGGTGAAAACTGGGTCACCGGCACCATGTGTAGAGACATTGCTCCTCCCTCCTTCAAGATTCCATTTCATCCTTTCACTTTGCACACACTCACAACCTATCCATCCATAATAAACATACCCATTCCCATCATGGCTTGTTATTGATCTACCCAAGATTGGTAAACCATTCATAATAACCCCCCTTTTCCCCCTCTTTCCATCCATAATAAATCAGCTCCTATCTGTGGCTAAGGAAAATCCTACATCTAGTAATGGTTGTGGAACTAAGAACATCACATGTTTCGAGGAGTACAATTTCTTCTAGTTTTCTTTAGTCTATACGTGCACAATCCACAATAAAGCAACACTTGCATCGCCGATCCGCAATAAAGTTCCGTCTTCTCCGCAATAAAGTATTAGTTTCATGGATTCAGTCAGTTTCAGATGAGACACAACAACAACAATGGGATTCAACAAATCAAATCTTTCAACAGACTCAGACAACATATGGTTCAGTGCTATCTATCCTTTTGTGAAAGTAAACATTGTGACCACAATCAAATAAGACTTATACAAGTGACAAGAGACACTAAACTTGAGGACTACAGTGGATGTTGGTGTCGAGTCTTGGTTTTCTTTTGATTTTATCTTTTTGGTGACATGTCTTTTAGCTTTTCCAGGATGTCTCTGACTAGAGATTCTATCTCCAGGATGTCTTTGACTAGAAAGGCGAGGATAGGGTATCGTCACCTATTTTTTTCTTTGCTGTCTGTGGATTGTCTCTTAGTAATGCTATGACTTGTCCAAGGATATGAGGACACTGTGAGTCTAGTGTGAACTAGGGCATTCCTTGTTTGGGATTGTCTTATCTCCATGCAAACAGGTACAATGACTTTCTGGGTCGAACATATGCCTTGATCGTCATAACCTATCTTGCCATAATAAAGCTCAATGATGATAACGCACAAGAAGCTCTTTCACTTTCATATCTTCTACTTTCCATCCCCCTTTCTTGATTGACTTCCATCATCCTTCTTGAGTCAGTGTAGCCTGCTATCACATGACTGAGTATAATGACACGCTAAAAAAATTTGCATTTCATGTAGTTACACCTACATTACCACATATTCATATTTCATACATACATATAGATATCACAATTGCATCACATTCTGCACACAACACATGTTAGCACATTCTACACTCTCATCATATTCATATGCATTTCATATATTCACATTCACATATGCATAACATATAAAACATAAAAGAACAAAAATATGGCATTTCATCATGTACATATTTGCATCCATATCATAACCATCACATAGAAACATACATTATGAAACATCTCATTACATAGATACGCATGCATATAGCTGCGGCAAAGATGAATCATCTCATATATATAATCATAAGTGTCATGATACAATGATGTCAAAATCATATGGCTACAATCACCCGAAGATGTCTACATCATCATACAAAATGGTACAAAACTGATACATAGGGAGCCCTCTAAGGCTATGATGTCTCCCTCCCTCAGATCCAGCTCTGAATGCCATCTCTCAACAAGTGCAGTCAGCAAACCCATGTTCGCCCGAAACTCAGGCACATACAAAATATATCTCATACCCATAACCTCAATAGCAACTCGGTCCTTGAATGTCAGCTCTGGTTGTAATCTTTGCGTCGATAGGAATCTCTCTCGCGACTCCAGCATATGCAAGTACTCCTATAGTCAAGCAAAGTAATCATGTCAGTCAAAGTGACACTCACTGTTCATCACAAAGTGTTGCTATCTATCCTAGTGACACTCACTATTCATCACAAAGTGTTTCTATTTATCCTAGTGGTACTCACTGTTCATCACAAAGTACTACGTGTCTTGCACTCCCTGTTCATCACAAAGTGCTGCTCCTATTGGTACTACCTGTTCATCACAAAGTACTATGTCTTGGTACTCACTGTTCATCACAAAGTGCCTCGATCTATCCTATCTTAGAGCCTCTGCTTGAGTGTATCCTCTTGAGTAGTTTCATAATTAGCAACGTATGTTCTATCACAGAATTATCAATCCTAGCCCTATCTGCTATTCTAGTCTTCCCTAGAGGACCTGCTTGAGTGTATCCTCTTAGCAGCTTATCCAATCGACAACATATGTTCATCATAGAACTGCCGATTTGACCTTGAAGACATAAACATGCCTTCAAGACATAAATGCTATTACAGACTGCACAAACGTGCCTATACTCTGCACAGACGTGCCTGTCCTTCACAGACATGCTTGTCCTTCACAGATGTACCCACATTGCACAAACGCGCCTGCACAACACAAACGTGCTCGCATCTGGCATAGACACTTTTCTTTGCATAGACGCGCCTGGCATAAACATAGACATGCCTAGCCAACCTAGACGCGCCTGGCACCAACGCAGATGTGCCCACACATTTTTGACATTTTTTGACATGATCCTAAAGTGCATTTATTGCACTACCTAGCATGCATTTATGACAACAATTAATGCGACAAGGTACAAGGAGGTTATGCGGTACTTACCAGCTCTCCTGCATCTGCTGGCCTCTGAAATCGGTGAACGCGATAGAATCTATGCACCAATGCCATCATTGCTGACTGTTGCTGCTCTCTGCTCTCTCTGCACTCCGATCTCTTAGATGTGTGGATGAAAATGAGGATGTTTTACCTCATATTCTATCTTATAGACTACCCTAGCCCTAGTCTCCCATGTCAGTCTTCTTTATGCCGTGACTCTGTCACTCTATCTTATCTGGTCAGTCCATTCTAGCCTCTCTTTCTTATCAAGAGATTGTCTGCAATCTTTTCAGACATTTTCATCCAATCTCTCGAGGGGGCATATCATTCCCTTCTTGGGGAAACTTTGTATCATCTCATCTTATCTTCTTTGAAACAACGCGACAAGCTGCATTGTCTCAAAGAGGGGCAAAATGTAGACACCTAAAATTGTTCAGTCTAATTAAATAAATATTTTATTTATTTAATTATCTTTAGCCTAATTCTTCTATTAATTAAATAAATCTTTATTTATTTAATTAATTTATTTATCCTCTTCTAGCCTTATTTCTCATTTAAATAAATACATTTATTTATTTAAATTATCCTTTTCTTAAATTAAATAAATATCTTATTTATTTAATTAGTCCCACTTCTTCTATTAATTAAATGAATCTTTATTTATTTAATTAATTCATTAGCCTTTTCTACCTATGACACATGTCATTCATCTCTTAATTCATACACTACCTACCCCTTTCATTATTTTATTATTTTCTTTACCTACCCTCTAATCATAGCCGACCTCTTTTTACACCTCTCAATCTTATCCCTCCATTTCTTATAGTGTCTTCTATATAAGGAGATGCTTCCTTCATTATCAAACCCTCACTATGCATTCAGCCCCGACAATGCTTTCGAACTTGCATATGCAATCAAGCCTACTTGCAACCACATTTCCGTTCTTTGTTGAGCTCTTGTGCACATAAAATCTGAGAGCAAACATATCAAGCAAGATCAATGGAGATAGGAAGAATGGAGATTCAAACCCTATTGGACATGTGATGGTATAATCTTTGTGATTTCATTTGATTTGCATTGTCTTAGGTAATCTTCATATGTTATGGTGGATCTTTGTTATTGTTAGGCTAGGGTTTTGTGGTTGAATTCATTTAGTCTTTCAATATTGTTAATCCACTTTCACCATATACAGTTGTATTTGGTGATGACAAAGCATGTACAATCCCTGGGAGAGGTTCTATTTCTTTTGATGGTAAGCATAAAACTGATGATGTCTTGTATGTTGAAGGTTTGAAGCATAATATTTTGAGTGTTGGACAAATGGTTGATAAGGGTTATGATCTACAATTGAAGGATGGTAAATGCAAGATCTTGAATGCCTCCGGTATAGAGATTGCATCTGGGACTAAGATTGAAGGTAACATTTTTCATTTGAATGCTGATGAGAAACGTTGTTTGATTGCTAAGATAGATGAGAATTGGTTGTGGCATAGGAGAATGTGTCATGTAAAATTTGATTCAATGATTGAGATCTGTTCTACACAAGCTGTTAGAGATCTGCCTAAGATTGTTAAGCTTGCTAATGTGGTATGTAAGGAATGTCAGTTGGGTAAGCAAACAATAATTTCTTTCAAGAGCAAACAATATACATCTAATGGACTACTAGATCTTGTGCATACTGACCTATGTGGAGCTACAAATGTTAGAAGTGTACAGGGTGATATATTTTGTGCTGCTAATTGATAATTATTTTAGGATGATGTAGGTTGTCTTTTTGAAGGAGAAATCAAAAGCATTGGACAAATTCAAGATATTCAAAGCTAAGGTGGAAACTGAGTCCGGATTGAAGGTGAAATGTCTGAGATCTGATAGAAGTGGAGAATTCAATTCTGGCGAGTTCAACTCATTCTGTGAGATGCATGGAATTAGAAGACAATTATATGCTCCTAGAACCCCACATAAAAATGGAGTTGTTGAGAGGAAGAACATAACTGTTTTGGATGCTGCAAGGACTATGCTGATTGAAGGAAATGTTCTGAAGATCTACTAGAGAGAAGCCATTAGCACTGTTGTTTACACATTCAAACAAGTTCATATCAAAGGTGATACTGGTAAGACCCCTTATGAGATTTGGTTTGGTCATGTTCCTATTGTAAGATATTTGAGAGTATTTGGTAGTAAATGTTATAGTAAGAGAGATGATGATATAGGAAAGTTTGATGCTAGAAGTGATGAAGGTATCTTCTTGGGATATTCAACTAAGAGAAAATCCTACCAGTGCTATAATAAGAGACTACAAAAGATAGTTGAAAGTGCAAATGTGAAGGTGGATGAGAACCTTGGGATGGAGACCAGAGCATGCGGTTATGATGATGGTCAACATGTTGTTTTGGCTCCTGTTCAACCTGAAGAGCCTAAGCAAAATGATCCGGTAGAGACTGTTGATTCGGATGTTGCTGCTGTTGATGAAGAATTATAGGAACCTGAGAATCATAATAGACAGGAGACTCTGAGGTATGTAAGATTGAATCATTTTGAAAAATAAGATTATTGCTGGTAAGAATAAGGGTGTAATGACAAGAAGAAGGATACCTGCTGAAGAAGTATGTTTGATTTCTAAAGTTGAACCTAAAGATGCTGTTGAAGCTTGTAAAAATGAAATTTGGATGAGTGATATGGAAGAAGAACTAGATCAGATTGAAAAGAATAATGTTACAAACTAGGGTTTCCATTGCACCAAAAGATCAAGCCGTCAATGCCCAATACAACCACTAGACTTATAGAATCCACAGAAGGCTGTTAAACCATGTCGCAAATCCTTGCGAGGGACGCTGGCCCACAACCAACAATCCCGCTCCCAATGTCACTCACCATGACCTGCATGATTCGAATGTATGACTAAGCTCTGATAGCACTTGTTACAAGCTAGGGTTGCCGTTGCACCAAAATATCAACCTGCCAATGCTCGATACAACCACTAGACTTATAGAATCCACATGAGGCTGTTAAATCATGTCACGAATCTTCGTGAGGGACGCTGGCCCACTGCCAAAAAATAATACTTGGGAACTTGTGCCTATACCTAAGGATAAGAATGTTATTGATACTAAATGGGTATTCATAAACAAGCTAAATAAAGCCAGTGAAGTTGTCAAAAATAAATCTAGACTGGTTTGCAAAGGGTACTCACAACAAGAAGGAATTGATAATGAGGAGACTTTTTCTCTAGTTGCCAGACTTGAAGTTGTTAGACTTTTCCTTGCTTATGTTGCTTATAAAGATTTCAAGGTATATCAGATGGATGTCAAATCAACCTTTTTGAATGGTGATCTAGAGGAAGAAGTTTACATTGAACAACCTGATGGATTTTCACTATGAGATGATGGAGACATAGTATGTAAGTTGAAGAGATCCCTTTATGGATTGAAACAAGCTCCTAGAGCCTGGTATGCTAGATTAGATAAATACTTGTTGAAACTGGGATTTACTAAAGGTGTTGCTGACAGTAATTTGTATTTCAAGATTTAAAATGATAAGATCCTGATTGTTGAAGTCTTTGTTGAAGATATTATCTTTGGTGGTGATGATAACTTGAGCATGAAGTTTGCTGGTGATATGCAGAAATAATTTGAGATGTTTATGATTGGTGAGATGAAATTCTTCTTAGGTTTGCAGATTGCACAAACAAGAAAAGGAATATTCATATCTCAAACTAAGTATGTGAAGGAATTGCTGAAGAAGTTTGGATTAGATGACTCCAAACCGGTTTGACCTCCTATGGTGATTGGTTGTAAATTGTCTAAAAATGATGAATCTCCAAAAGCTAATCAGAGTTTGTACAGATCTATGGTTGGTGGACTGCTATGTCTTACTCAGACTAGGCTTGATATTATGCATGTTGTGTGTATGGATGCTAGATATAAAGCTGATCCGAAGGAGAGTCATGTCACTGTTGTTAAGAGGATATTCAAATATCTAAAGGGAATTGTGGATTATGGTTTATGGTACCCGATGAATGATGATTTTGTGTTGTGTGCCTACACTGATGTTGATTGGGCTGGTGATGTAGATGATCGAAAGAGCACTACCGGTGGAGCACTCTTTTTGGGAAAGAAGTTGGTGTCATTGGCCAACAAAAAACAAGATTCAATGTCCTTATCTACTGCTGAAGCTGAGTACATTGTTGCTGCTAGTAATTGCACTCAGATAGTTTGTATGAAGTAAATATTGAAAGATATCAGAGTTATTCATAATGAGCCTACTGCTATATACTATGATAATTCCAGTGCTATCAACATGTCAAATAATCCGGTGCAACATTGAAATTCTAAGTATATATTAGTCAAATATCATTACTTGAGAGAAAAAGTCAGTGAAGAAAAGGTGAATCTGGAGTATGTATCTACAAAGGAACACATAGCTAATATTTTCACTAAGCCTTTTCCTGTAGATACATTTGTCTATTTGAGAGACAAGTTAGGGGTATCCACCCCTCCTGATGAGAACTAGATGCATTGAGTTGCATCGATCTGATGGATTTTAGAGCTTTATCTTTTATCTTGAATTGTGAGTTGGTGCTTCTCCTCTATTGGAGTAGTTTGTGTTTTTGGGAGAGAGATCTATGTTTCTATTTGGTTATCTATTTTGGAGATCTTTGGCATTACTGTCAAAGGGGGAGAGAGATCATGTGAAAAACTGCTTTATCTATCTTAATCTTAGGGGGAGTTTGCTGGTGATATCTTCTTTCTTTACATTGACTATTTTTCACATTCATATGTTGCCATCAATGCCAAAGGAGGAGATTGTTGGATATGGTTGGTCATTGCTGCTGCTAGGATATTTTGGTGTGCTAGGGTTTAGGGTTTAGGATATTTTGTCTGATTCGGTTTGCAGTACTTTTTTTTACCGGACTCTATCGATATTTTCTTCGGTATATTTTGGTGTGATTAGATCTGGTGTCGAGACTTTGGGATACTGTTTTGATTGATCTCGTGTATCTTCATTTTAGATGGTTCATGATCTGGTGCTCTGCAAGTTATCTTTCTTCACGACAGTTGCTAGTTGGTTGTGTTCTTGAGCTTTTAGACGTTGACAGATGAAGATTGGAAAAATGGTGTTGGTGCAACTGTTTCGGATGATTATAACGTGCTTGCTAATGTTTTCTAGTCATGTCCTATTTGTTTTGGTGATTCGCATTGATCATTGTGCGAGTTTTTGGTGGTTTTCATCAACCGGTATTGATTTTCGTGTTATGAGATATTTCTGGTGGTGTAGCGTGTTGCAATTGATCTTGGCGTGATTTTCGGTGGAGTTGATCATTTGGGAATTTGAATTAGGTCCATGCTATGTCATGTAAATCATTATGTTGGTCTGGTGGTCAATCTTTGTATCATGTGATATAATATTATGAGTTGAGGGTTTAGCGGATCTTGTTATCAAGGTTGATGAATTGTATATATAGGTGAGTTATTCATGTAGTTTGAGTCTTGATGTCGTGTCTTCATTATCAGAGAGAGATTTGTGTTTGAACAAGTGATTTATCATTCAATGTTGAGTTTGAGGTGAGATTGGTGTTGCAGGGCAGACATCTGTACTTAACTGGAACTGTAATCATGCATTTAGAGATGTTATACTTTCAGTTCACTTCTTTCAGATTGTAGTCCGAATCTTATTGTAAGTCAGTGAGACTTCCCTGAGGGTTGTAGCCTTCCAGGCAAATATCTTTTGAGTAGTGAGGTCTAGGTAGTGTGCTTGAATACATGTGCATTCCCCATTGTAATATTTTCACATACTATTGCAGAGTATCATCTTACTGTGGGTAGGTTCCCATCGTGGTTTTTCCCTTAACCGAATTTTCCACATCAAAAATCTTGGTGTTGTATGTTGTGTTGTTAATTTGTTTATCTGTTTATTGCTGCAGTTTGGTAGATCTGTTGTTGTGCTTAACGTTTTTATTCTGGTGAAGACTGATTCACCCCCCCTCTCAGTCTTCCTTCTTGGCTGCTGCTAACAAAAGGTGCATTGAACTTTAAAATGAGAATGGACCCATATAAGCTTAAAATGATATAAGATAGTGGGCACACTTAAAACAAGGGCCCAAATAAGAAATTGTAAAAATAGGACTCACAATATTGAATTAAATTTTAATTTAAATTAAGAAAAGGTCCTCTAATGCATAGAGTAATGTAGAAATTAAAATAAGTGCTAGGAGAGTATAAAATTGGACTCATTAATTGAAGGAGTACAATTCACGACACTACACTTGTGTTAAGTTTGGCTAATTCCCTAATTTGTTACCCATTCCTATTTAGACACATTCCTACCATATCTTATTCATTTTCATAAATTTTCTCATACTTTACATTTATCACATCCCCTATGTTAGTAAATTCACTCCCACACATATATTATCATTATCTTATCTTATGGGTACAAAATCAATCATGTGCTTAGGGAACTAAACCTTGATTTTTTTATTTTTTTTACTCACACCCATTTTATTCTTGCCATGAGTTAACTCAGTACTTTTTCATATAATTATTGTTATGTAATGGTATTTAAAGACATTCAATGTGTATTTACTTACGGGTATTTAGTAATCATTTACAAAATCATATGCATTAGAGAGAGGAATTATTCTACTTATTTATCTATTAAGCCACCAAAACAAATCCAAATCTTCATAATCATTCTAGAGAATTTGTATGTCTGAAAAATTGATGGTTTTGATTATTTCCATTATTCTAAGTTAATAATTCTAGGGATTGAGCTAGAAGAACTTGACCTTAGGAATCCAACAACCTACCTACATATTTTCAATACAACCAATTCTTGATGATAAACAAAGACTGTATTTGTAGGTGACACAACTTTTAATAGTCCTTAGACTACAAGCTCACTCTTATAGGTTATATGTTAGATCTATGTGAAAAGTCAATTTTGTGGCATTTAAGACTGATTCTTTGCATATAAAAGATCAATCCACTAAACTATAAGTAAAACCCGATTCAAATTTCATTGTTTCACTTCCAACACATATAAACTAAAATATCGTAATCAAAAGAACAAACAATTATCTTTTCACCATTAAACCTAAATAAGTACATTTAATATTATTCCTTTCAAATTAAAAATAATATCATATAACCGAACTCTTAATTAAATTGATTGTCTTATTCATGACCCCAATTTTCATATAAGAATCCATTCCCATTTATTTCTTTAAAAACAAGAAGATATGCGGACCTAAGCATTCAAATAGTCAGAATCTGAAAAATTATGTTTCCTCCGGATGGGGTGAGTGGGGAATCTCTGATTAAAGATGAATAGAAACAAACTATACGAGCTCCCTTCATTTTATATTTGTTAAAATCAGATAGTGGCCGGTCAAATTGGCATCACCAATTTGTTTTCCCATGTGCTCCCATGGGACCCACTCAGCCCATAGAATTAATGTGAGGTGGGCCATACCCATCTAGAGAGTTCAAAATAAAATTGAGTATTCCTTTCCATTTTTATATTTTAATGTACATGAGATTTTATATTTGATTTGATAGATACTTGCGTGGGGACTAAAGGAAATGTGGGGATTTTCATTAGGTCATGGCAGACCGTATTTAGATTCCCCAATTATCTCATTTGAATATCTTTTCTTACTTTACACAAACTCCATTGTTCCTTTCACCAACTTGCATTATAAGTACTATTTCTTGTTCTTGATTGTTCCTTTGATTTTTGGTTTATTCAATTGTAGGCCAGGGGAGGGGGAGAATCAGATTTTAGGTCATTTGGGGAGGGGGAGAATCAGATTTTAGGTCATTTGGTCCATTTCTTTTAAGTAAGGATGTGCCATTTTAAGGCATTTTTAAGAAAGAGAAATAGATAAATAAGTGAAGAATCTTATACTTATAACTATATTAAGGAGGAGAAATGTTGCTTTGTGATCTTGATCTTTTAAGCATTCTCATTCTATGATACCCATTATTCTATGCCTCAATAAAAGTTTTGAAAACTATAAACTATGCATTTTACTAAGTTGGGTGGACCTGTATTTGGGGGCATATGCTATTTTATTTTATTTGGAGGATAATGAATTTTTTATGATTAATAGAAAGTGGTTGATGTATCTTATAATTTATTTTAAAAAAATATATTATTTATTGAAATTTAATTGATAATAAGTAGAATAAAGAATAAAGTACACATTGTATTGATCAAAGATTATTTAAAGGAAGGATTATGAATTTCTTATGTATTCAATAAAAAAATTAATATATTTCACTTAGACATATAATTTTATTTAAATGGAGATTAAAATGGGCATTCTTATTCTATAAAACTATTGGAACTTACTTATTAATCAATGAAAATTGATAAAGAAATAAATACATTCTTAACAAAAACTTAGAGATCAAAATAATGAAGATTAAATTAAATATAGATAAAGAGCTGTAATAGATTATATGATGAAGATTAAAAAATTAGAAATAAAGAGTCAGATTTTAATTGATTTTAGGGTGAAAATAGAGTTATTCACTATTTTAATTCTAATTTTTAATTATAGATCATAATAACTCAAACTTTCACTTACTAAAGGAATTGGGTGGGAGACCAAATGTCCAATCAATTGGCCACAATAACATAATGCTGAGAGATGTGACATTTAAACATTGGAGAATATCTAAAAGTGAAGACTGCATGTTAAAATTGGATGCGTTGAAAACATGATGTTGAATTTTAAATTGGGTTACTCTCATGATTTTACATTGAGGTATAATCACACTACTTTAGTCTAGAAAATATAATTTATCCATTTTGGTATGCTTTCATCCTTTATACAAGTTGACATTTAGTTCCTACAAATAAATTTTACTTGGGTGATATTTAGATAGGAAAAAATAATGTAATTTTGAGTACAACTGAAATATTTTTGTGCTAAGATTAAAGCGCAACTTCCTAACCCCTTAGTCAAATTCCTAGGATTAATAATAGTATAGCGAGACAAGAGGTGACAATGGGTGTCTATATGAGTGCTGGAAAAAGATATTGTTGAGATACACATTGAATGTTGTTGAACTCTGATGCAAGTGGATGAATTAATTTATCTATAGATATATTTGTACTATTCTTCGTCAATGTATATTAATTATGTGATTATAGATTTTTGATAGTTGTTGATTCTTGATGCTTATGTATGATGACTTGTTTTTAATTTTGGAAAGGGATTAAAACTCTCAATTTTTTTGATATTTTGTGATCTCCAAGTCTATTATGTAAAAGTGTTATAGGATGATAATTTTATACACATAATCCTAAATGTATAATTTAATTTTTTTGGTGGTATATCCAACATGGAAAGAGAATTTAAATTTTAGAAACTTAGGATGTAGTTGTAATTATGTTGAACAATTTTTGGAGTAAGATCATAGATGAAATCCAAGTAATGAACATACTAGAGAAGCCAAATTATATTTTAAAGTACGCATCAAAGACATCTATGTAAAGTGACATAAAACATGTAAAAAAAAGTGTAAGGGTGCATTTTTCACATCTACATTTTCCATCCACTTTTATGTATGACAAAACTAACTGTATATATATGTCAAAGTAGAAAAAAGAAGAAGAAATGTTAAAACGATCTTATTTCTATATATAGTGAAATATATAATTAAAGAAACTACATGTCACTCATGAGGCTACACATAAACTAGAAATAAAACTAGTAGGTTAAATACCCCTTTAATTATATCTATAATTAATTGGTACACATAAACCAAGGAGTGAGAGAATTTTTAGCTAGGAATTGTGTATGATGATAAATATAGATAAAATTATACCTTTGACAAATTAAACATAAATCTAGGTTGTAGAGAATGTGTACCTAAAATATACTTACCTATGTATTTTAAAATGTGTTCGAAAGTGTGATGACAAGGTGTTGTCATCTTTTTCTTACCAACAACAAGTATGCACATATAAAAGTTTCAAAATGGTAACACCTTTCCCTATAAATAAAAATATCACGTGTAATCATGTAACACAAAAATACATAGCATGTGACATAGAAAACATATTATAATAGTAAAAATAATAGCCAAAAATATTATCGCAATTTGTGTCAATGTTAATAAGGCCTAAAAATATGTATCATAAGAAACTAATACCCCATAAAAAAAATATAGCTTAATATTGTTTAAGGGAACAATAAAGATTACCCTCCTTAATCTTAACAAAATATTTATACAAAACAATATAGTCTATAACATTTCCAAAAAAATTAAAATTTCTAAAACATTTCAAAAAAAAAAAAGTAAATTAAACAAGGTTCGCCTTGGACAATTCTTACAAGAAAAAAGTTCAACAAGAAATAGTCTTATTTAGATTTCATATATAGTAAAATATTGTAAGATATTATAAATCAAGCATGTACTAATCATAAGATATTTAACATGAAAAAAGATTCAAGTAAAAAAAACCACGAACTTCCTAAAGTAATTGCGATAGCAACTACGCCAATGCAAACACCATCAGACCATCTTCAAATCCAACATTAGAATCATAAAACAAATCCAATACTTGCTAATTCAACTTAAGTTCCTTAATTCATGTAACAAATAGGATAAATAAAAATGCACCTTCATAGAATAACATGATTCAAAATAAAATTTAAAATGTAAGCAATCTAAACTCCTAAAAAATATGTAATTGACTTAATGGATAACTCATATGTAGAGAAATTTATCCAACATTTTTTGTCTTAAATGCGAGTTGTAATATTTACAAGGCTTGAAAGTTATACACAAAGTATAAGTTAATATTTTCTCACTAATTTTATATATTAGAAAGGTGACTACAATAACTTAGATTAACAACTAGTGTCAACAAAACCCACAACCTATATACACTACCATAATATATATGTGATCATTAGTTTTACTAATGGATCTACAACATTATTTAAGGTATCCATCTTCTTGATTATTACCAAGCTCTTATCCTCCAACATGTTATAAAAAAAATCATACTACACATTAGTGATCTTTATTTACATGTCAAAAATAGGGTTTTTGTCAAAGGAAATAGAACCCTAACTATCACACCCAATTCACAATATATCATATCTTAGGCTAGAATATGAGTTTAACCAATAAAGATCCACTACCTCCTTACAAGAATAATAAGTTTCCATCTACTCAGTTTCTATATTTGAAAAAATAAACACAACCTATCTCTTGCTTATCCATTTCACTACACAGTGAAACATGTTAAACACAACACCTATTGGATATTCTCTTATCAATGTTAATAGTATAGTGTTACATGTTTGGTGCCTTACTCAAATTGAACTCTGTTTGGTAGAAAATAGAACACTGTATGTAATTCCATGAAGATACTTGATGATCCTCTTAATATAAATCTAATGTTATTTTCTAAATTGGTCAACCTACTCAATATTCCCAATTCTTGGGAATATCTCAGTCTTATATAGACCATTGTTGGAAATATTGTTGAACATCCAGAATACTGAGAGGGGTGGGGTGAATCAGTATTCCCTTGAATTTATTAAAACTTTTGAACAACCATCCATATAACATAACTAGATTACATAAATGAAAAGAACAATGAGCAAAAACAAGGTACACCACATGATACCAATATTTGTACGTGGAAAACCCAAAATGGGAAAAAACATGGAGAGGATTAACTCTCAATATTATGAAACTAGTTACAGAGTACAAAAGTGGCTCATTTTCAGATGGACTCACTATCAAAAGTATAAGGGTTCACTGTCGAAGAATGGCTTGAAGCCAATATTGCAAAAAATAAATTGTTATAAGTGCATCTATCATATGCATGAGATACAGTTTCACTGAGGTGCATACTCACTTTTACATTTGTTGTACATAAACACTTTTACATTCGCTGTACATAATCACTTTTACATTCATTGTATAAAACACAAAAATTATTTAAAAAGATCACACTCTAATCATCATTAAGCAATTGAATATTTACTGAATAAGTCTTCATGAAGTTGGATTAGCTAGAGTAAAGGTTAGCCCAAAAATCCTTTACACGCTACTACAAAAACCGATCTTATCATATTGAAGATGTTGGCCAAAACACAAAAAGACTTTCTTCTTAACTCAAGGAATATACAAGATCACTAAAGCTAATATATTACCAATAATTCTGGAGGAAACTAGACCAAAAAGCTTCATAATGTACTAAGCCAAAAGATAGGGTACTTAATTATCAGACCCATAATTATGCCACAACAAAACATCACCACCTGAAATCTTGGATGCAGACATTAGATAAGATATACAACATGATACCAAAACCCTACAAGAATATTTGACATAGCGGAGTGATGCAGACCCAAAAACGGAATAGGCCGAACCTAAGTGAGTATGAGAGATTGTAGAACTTATGCTAGAATATGCCAGACTCATGTTGTTAGAGCACAAAAAACATCAATGATAATATTCTAACAATCTCCCCCTTTGTCATTGATGGCAACATGAAAACTAATATAGCAAAAAAGGGTTTTATATATACCAAAATTGTCCTTCTATAGATAATGTCTATAGATATACATATTCACTCCCCCTTTGGCATCAATGGCAAAGGGTGCAGAAAAGAGGGTATTGTACACAAAAATATCCCTGAGAGAAGGAACAAGAATTAACCAGAAGATTCTTTGATCTTTTAAATATGGGTAGACCAAATAAGTATGTTATTGTACCCTTGCTGAATAACATCTGTGAGTAGTGTTGACTATACTTGGAGAGAAACACAATATGTTCCGCTTCTTCAATGGAGCTAGGCTCGGAGAAAGTGAACTGTTGTACCTTAGATAGTGCATGATTTATCAATGAAATACAATCACAACTCATGTCTCTTAATTGACTAAGAGGGAGAATGATTTTATCCCTTTGTTGTTGAAGTTCAAGGTATCTCTTGTGTAGTTCTTTGATAGATAATCTTCCAAAGCTGGTGAGATCTTGAACTAGCTGAAATGAATGAAATTCTTGTTTAATTTTTGACTCAATTGAGTCAATCTCTTCACAAATGCTTTTAATGGCCTCTGGCCATTGCAGACTATAAATGTAAACTGTATTTCTAGTAGAGAGACATGCTTGACCACGAGCAATGAGTTGACACAGATTTCTGTGTGCAGTTGCACATTTGCCTTTTAGATCCAATAGTAGTTTTTCTTTCTCAGCTTTCTTCTAACGAGCTAATTTTGTTTCTAGAGCTATGGAGTAGTTCTTCAAGTATTTTAATAGTGTTTTAGATTTATCCAAACTGGAGGTTGGTGGATCAACAGAACTGTCTAGGATGACAGTTTGTATTGCAGTTATTGCATCCTCAATTACCTTGTTCTTTTCTTTTAATTCCTCAAATACATCCATCTTAGCTAAATCTTGAATGGCTTTTCCAATCTGAAATTTTTGGAAAGAGTCAATCTTGGTGAAATCAAAAAATAACCTGGAAGAAGTAATGGGTTGGAAAGATAAAGGTGCAACAAGTAAGTTCTTTAACAAATCATCCAATGTGTCAGAGCTGGTACTGACTTCCACCCTTTCAATGGTGTTAGCTGGTGAGACACATTCCTTCCGTGATGCCTTTTATTCTTATTTCTTTTCTTTCATTTTTTCCTCCTTCTCCTTTGAATTATCTGGGGGAACATTAGCAATATTAGGCACATTTACCTGAGGTTTTTTTTTCCATTGCAGTAATATCAAGAACAATGTTCTGATTAATTAAAAAATAGGTTTTCAGGACCCGAAACCTTTACAACCTAGATAGAGATAAAGCACTAAGAAGAACAATGCTTTAAAGTCTGCATACAAAAAGATTGGCCAAAAGACCAGTAGACAGAAAGAACAACTTAACAACAAAAAACAACAAAGAAACAGAGAAGGCACTACACAATAATTTTCTTCAGCAAATCCTCCGCCTTAATCACCAGCTTGTCGTAGGTGGCCCCAACAACTTTCAGGTCTTCCAGATCCTTGTTCGGTTTCTTTTCCTTCCTCTTGCCTCTAGTGCGGGTTCTGGGACCTTGAGCTTGCCCTGTTCCTTCAGCTTCCAGGTCTATGTCCTAGATTTCCTTTTCTTCATCCAGTTTGCTGATGAGGGTGAGGGTGTTGTTAGCTGAGATCTTTAGGATACTTAGGCTCTATTCAACAATGTTCTTCAGACACTCCTCAATTTTACCAATTTTGGTAACGGTATCCGAGAGAGTTTTATCGCTAGTGTCAACAAGGCTCTTCCTTTCCAGCAAATCCTTCTCAATATTCTCAAACCTGGGGTTAAAAGCATCTCTGATGTCTTCAGCTTTGGAAATGGTGTTTTTCAGGTCCTCAATATAGTCGGCCATAGTGTTCCCTTCCCCAATATTAATGGTTTCCAGGATCAAGACTCTGTTGCAGAGTTTTTTGTTTTCATCCTCAGTTTTCTTGTAGCCATTAATGAGCCACTCCATAGTTTCCATGAAACCATGCAAACCCTCAGGAGGAGGACCAGATGGGGGGGTAGCTTTTCCAGGGGTAACCTGTTCCTCAATTGCCTTCCTCCTAATTTCACTTAGAACTTCCCAAAGGTATTGTGGAATATCCTTTTTAAAATCTTCTAAGACAAAATTTAATTTAATATAGTATTGGATGAAAGCTTTGATAATTTATTCCTTGTCCTTATCATTAGCATACATTTCACCTACTTCTTTTGATCCTCCTTCAAATGCTATCAAATTATACAAAGCTTTTATGTCTAGGGGATCCATAACTATATGCTTACCTTTTCCTTGTCGAACCTTAATCCAGAATCCTTCTACTTTAGATTCTTCAAATTCTTCTTGCTCAAATTTGACATCAAGAATTTTCCTTTTGACTTCTTTGGGATTTGCTCGATTGGATGAAGAAGATGTGGGGATATCCTTTTTCCTCGTAGCTATTTTTTCTTTCACTTCACTTGGAGATTCTTTTTCTTTAACATGGGTACCGAAATAGGCAAGATCCTACTGGACCTCTTGAATTTTTCAATTTCCTCTTTAGTAATGCCAACTCGCTTCATGGATTCTTTAACAACTTTTTGCATATTTTTCTTTCTTTCCTTCTTGGTTTTTTCCATGTGGATCTTCATAGATTTTTCTTGAGTTGTCCCATACCTTTCTTGAGATTCATCAATGAGAACCTCTAACAAGACTTTTGAAAGTCGTTCTAACATCTCCTCAGAGACTTCACAACCCAATGCTGGACTCCACTTGGTTCTTGGAACAACGGCTTCCATAATGCACTTATCAATTGAAATTACAAATATGACATCATCTTTGTATTTCTATACAATGGATTTAGGAATCTTTTTTTTTTATGCATCTTAAGTTGAAAAATAGAGAAGAATGTGGTGAATGTTGCCTCTTTCATAGTGTATTAAAAAAACCTCTTCAAATGTTCTGCAATCTAATGTGCCACCGGAATGTGCTGTAACCGAAATACTTTCCCAATTTCAAGAATCTCCTGCAAGAAGTAAAATAGGAGGCACAGTGCTAGGGTTCCATATTTAAATGCATGCTTATTCTCCTTGCATTGTTTCAGAATCTTGCACACATCATAATCTATATTTTTCTCCACCATTTCATAGGCCATATTGACTGTAGTGGTTGAAATTGAGTTTTCTCAGTAGGTGTATTAAATTTTGTTCCCAATCATCATTGATGTGTACTGCACGATAGGGGTTGTAATAGTATGAACCTTCAAAGAATATCCATCAAAAATTGCTTTGGTCAGATCTTCAACAACTTTGTTCTTTTCAACCTTCAATGCTAGAATAACATCTAAGTCACTTAATCCGATTACGACCCTCATCACATCCTTGGTAATCTGAAATGATTCTTCAAGCCATATGAATTCATCATAAAAATGAGTCATCACCATCCTGACCCATTTCTTGTCAAGACAAAAATTGGGGAAAAGGTTCCATGCCTTTAGCCTTTTGTCAACTAGGGTTTGATATTCTGGTTTAATTTCAAAATTGTCTCCAATTAGCTTTTTAGTCCATAATTTTTGCAATTTCCCATGGTCATATTATTCCAATTTTACATGGATAGATGCTGTAGTGTCCTCAGTCAATAGAACTCCAAAGGGAATGCTTGAAAGTGCACCCATCAGATCATATTTTCAAGTGATTTATTTGGGTATTTCTTGAAACTTGGTCATTCTTGAGTACTAACATCAATGATAGTAGGAGTATCCATAGATGAAAAATGTTAAAAGAAATACATTTGCAAAAAAAATACCTTTTGTCGCTTTGTTGGGAAACCCTAACCCTTGTTTTGATTTTTTGCTCCTTGAAATTTCTTTTCCTTTGAGTGAGAAATGACTTAGCGAGTTCTCCATTTTACCTTTTTTGACCCGATTGAATGCAATAAATGTGGTGAGAGATAAAGTGTGGCTTTACTAAATATTCATTCTATCTGAGTCCATAAAGACTTTCCAGAGCTCTGCAGTTTGCCATAGTGAATTTCTTTTTACCAGAGTTTCCATCAACACACATCTATCAACATGTTTTTACTACACCCTTGCGCTCTTTGGCAGGGGAAATATATTTCTTGATTTTCTCCCCTTGGGCCAAAGCCTCTGACTCTTAATTGCTAGAGCAAATGTTTGCATTGAAGTTGGGTACAACCTCAACTTCAATTTTCCTCCAAATATTCTTCATCTCTTCCTTCACATCTTCCTTATTGATTTTCTTTACTGGACTATTTGTCTTATCTTGTCCTCTTCTACAATGTCTTGCAATGTGTCCAGGTTTGTTGCAGTTTTAACATCTATCATTTCCTTGACCTTGTCTTGACCTGCACTGGTTAGCCTTATGTGTGTGAAAAGTGGACCTGTATCTGTATCTGGAATACACAACACTTCAATTAAGTCATTAGATGCATGGTTAGTAAATCAATAATCAATGAATAATAAACCATTACAAAGCGACCTATTGCCTTCTAGTAGATGCGAGTTTAGATTGCTCTTAGATTGCTAAGCTATCTAGTGACTAGACAACACCTAAACGAAGGATTTTTAAATCTATATGAGCATGAATATGAGCTAAATGGATGCAAGATTTAAGCTAGATATGCAAGATTAGTCTAACATGATTTAAGTAATATATGAATATTTAAGCTAAATGATTTAAGAAATATGAAATAACTAATATGCAATATCTCAATGAACCTAGAGTAAAAATAGCATAATAACAATATATTCTCTAGGATCTTTGAATGAGAGATGAGAGCCTGAATTTATAGAAAATTCAGAAAGAAACCAACGACTGAGATCAAATGATGATGAGTGGTCAAGATTTTCCAAGAGGAAGCACAATCTAGGTGAATTGATGTGATTGGATCTTTTTCTCAGTTTTAAAGGAAATTGAACTAAAATTAAGATAAAATTAGGAAAAAAATGATTTATTCTCTATTTCATTCAATTTTAATATTTAATTGTTTTAATTGCTTTCTTTGAGATTATTTATCAAATTTTAATTTGTTTTTCAAGATTATCTCCAATTGATTTCTTTTCTCAAATTTTTAATTCTTTTTTGGTCAATTAATTCCTTTTTTTATTTGTTTCCTTTTTTGAAGATTTGTGCTCATAATTTCCAATTCCTCTTTCTTGATTTGTTTCCTTTTTTGAAGATTTATGACAATTTTAATTTATTTTTCAAATTAATTCCAATTAAATATTTATGAATGCAAATGAATGTATGAATCTGTATAAAATGCTTATGTATGCAACTAACATCTCAATACACAAGTACTCGATCAGAGAAGTGATGAAAAAGAGACCACTTAGCTATGAAATGATGAATGCTTAAAACTCTCATTTAGAAGATAAAGAGATCATTGTTATTATGCCAAAATCACTTTTAAATGCATAAAATTTAGAATGAATTCAACCTAAACCTAGTCACTGGATTTGGAATGCTTAATTTTCATCACTGAGTGTTTTACAAACATAACAGGCAAAATAAAGTTCCTTACTTTTCATATGCAATATTAATTATCTTGTCCGCAATGACCCTTTTTTCATTCATATCCTTGGACAGATTCCACATGCATCTGTATTGCACATTTAAGAAATTCCCTCAAAACAGACAAAGAAATGACCCGAACCTCCCTATAGCATACAAATAAGTGGAGTCGAGGTGTGTGTGGCGATTTCACCTTGATGTGAAGGCACGTATCATAGAAACCCAACTAATTAGATGTTTCCAGATCATCGGATTCATTCCTACAAGCAAAAAACAAAGAAAAGTATTATGCCCCCAATCCTTGCTCCTCTTAGGCAAGATAGACTTCCTCGAGTTACTTAGAGGGAATAATAAGCGAAAGCCATTGTAAAAGACAACACACAAAGAAAATTTCATGCATATCTCAAACTGTTTAATGATTGTTTTTAGTAGTCTTGTTTTGCTTGTGTACTCAGTGATAAAACTCTTTAGTAGTTAGGAGACAGGTAAATGAATCAGATTGGATGACTTGGTACTAGCAACATAAAGATGACTTGGTTGATATTGCTTAGGACATGTAAATTGACTAATCGATTACCCTAAGACTAGGACATTGATAGGTTTCAAGCCATGAGGGTTCCAAAAGAACTAGGATGTCACAAAAGCGACTAAAAGTTATATACAAGCTAAAGCAAAGATGCAACATTTTAGTACAAGAGATAAGACCAACCTGGACAAAATCCAACAGCCATACTGATCTATGTCATTGTTTTGATTTGATCATTGATAGGAATGTTTGGTTTCAAAGAGTAAGTACCTTGTATAAGACCGATCTATCTGGTTTCGAGTGTACCCTTTCTTGTATAAGACATGTTGATGTTTGATAGAGTTTGATAGATTGATTAACAAGACATGCGATAATTTTGATTGCAAACCTTGAGAGTTTTTCCGTGGTTGATTTGGTTTGAACGATAGTCTATGCTTTCTTGCTTCGATTTTTCATTTTTTTTTTAATTTTGCGCGTTTTTTTATTTTTAGGATTTTGTTCAGGGCATTTTATGATTTTTAGGAGTTTGTTCAGAACATTTTATGATTTTTAGAAGTTTGTTCAGGACATTTTATGATTTTTAGGAGTTTGTTTATGACATTTTATGATGATCTACAGAATGCATGTGGAGACAATGAATTTTTTGATATGATCTATATTAATGCAATATGCATGATGAAGATGCATTTCCTATTTGAATAAGGATAACCGTGTTTGTTTAGCACTTTGTAATACATCAATTGAATTGGAGGTACAAAAAATTTCATAGATAAGTGGTCAATCGATCCTTAAGGTCCCTTGGAACATCCAAATTAACACACTTAGTGACTTGGATTTACAAATGGAGACGTAGAAAAATTCCTCATTGATTCTTGAAACTTTGATATTCTTTTGCCCATGTTAGTGCAAATGAATTAATTCCCGCTCTTGTGTTCACTAAAGATCCTTAGCATCCTATATGACTAGCTACATGGATTATTATAACTTCAAAAGCATCCCGAATAGAGCCTCGTTGCCAGCAAGCTTTTAGAGCTCTGATGAGGTTATAGACTATAATTTCCTGAATATTGCTCCATTTCCAGTAGGCATCCATAGCCCTGATGGAGTTACTCGCATGTTCCCATAGTCAAGATTTTTGTCATACTTGTATGCGTGATATTTCAATTATATATCATTGCTCTTTTTCCTTGAGATGAATATTTGGAATAGCACTTTTCTTTTTTTATTTTCTTGCCTTGACTTGTAAGTAATGAAAGCTACTTAGGTGTGACAATTACAACGGCACTGAAGTAAAATGTTAGATTTTTCACTAGTCATATCATCAACTAGGTGTCTAGAATGAATTAGAGATTTTATTAATGTGTTTGAGATATATAAATTGAAAGATTTTGGGTTAACAAGTCTCAAATAGTGAAATCACTACCCAACGATAAGTAAAGCGTCGTCATAGGGTAATGTTGGAAAATGAATGACCTTATGACCTCAAGGACTTAATGTCTTAATATTTAAGAAAGGAGATGACCCTAGTTTGTCTTGAATGCAAACAAATGATAAACTTGGATAGTTTCCTTGTTTGATTAATGTTGCTATATGCAAATGCAAAAATTTTGTGAATGCGATGCATTTGAAAAAGAAACTATATGCAATGCAGTGCTTTTGAGAAAATGATATGCAGTACAAAAAGAAAAACCGAAACTAAGCCAACCCTTAGATATATATCATTTAAGGTGCATGTTGTTCATAGGGCCAGGGAGTTTTGTGTAGGTAGTTCATTGGTCCAGCATAAAGATGTCTTTCCAAGAAGGACTCAACTAAGTGTACATGTTCAACATTTCCAATGTTGATTTCCTTAGTTTTTGGATTTGGTGATGAAACTAGGGTAAAGTCTTATGTAAAGGATCGGATAAGGGGTATGTAAGGATAAAAAAAAGTTGTTGGATAATGGATAAGATATTGAAAGTTTGGTGCATGAGTAAATGGAAATGTTTGCGGGATCATCATTGGCACACATCTTGAGGGATGGTGGATTGATGGAGGAAAAGTGGATCTCATATTATAAGATTTGGATGGAGGATCAACCAGGGATTTTGGGACATAAGGATCTGAAATGGATGAAGGAGGTGATGGAGAAAAAACAATCTTGGCTATTGATTTGGATTTTTCTTTAGACTTTTGTGCTTCAAGGAGACACTTAGGGATCCACATGGTTTTTGAATTTTCATGCTTTTTTAGTTTCTTGGAATGCATTGCTTCTACAAGTGCCTTAGGAACCCATATAGATTTTGATTTTGCTTTCTTTTTCTCAGTGGACCTTTGTGTCCTTTTAGATGGATGGAAGATACGCGAAGATGTGCACCTTTGTTGATCCTGCACAAGGGATGGAGGAATATAGGGTCCTAAAATTGATGGAAGAGATGAAGGGGAAGACATGTACTTGGATTTTGGTTTAGTAAGGGTGCCAAAATCTTGAGGAATGTCACTGAGGTCATGACTCTTAATAGTTTCTTTAACATGGAGGGGTTCTTGCTTGTGAAGGTCTACCCCTTTGCGTTTATAAATATTTTGAATTGTAGGATCATGAGAGGGCTTTGTAGGCATGACAGATCCTTGAGGTGAATGTGGAGGATTATGAAAAGAATATGGGATACTTTGATCTTGACATGGAAGAGGGCCACTAGATAAAGTAGGAAGGGTGTTTGACTCTTCATTTTGAATAGGATTGTTTGAAAAGGTGGAAGAGGCATCATGATCTTGTTTAGGAAGGATGATTTGCTCTTGATATGGAAGGGGATCACCTTGGAAGAAATGGAAAGGTATAATGGGATCCTCATGGGATTCTAGGGAGATAGGATCTTTTTCAACCATTGCACGGGATGGCCCTTGAGATAGCCCTGGAGGATCAACATGAGAAGTTTCATCATTAGGTTCATTATTTGAGGGATATGATATGGATTTTTGTTCAAAAGCCTTAGGAGATGGAGGCATCATGGAAGAGATGGAGGCTACATGTAAGCCATTGCTAGACACAGGCTCATAATTTTGATCATGCTTGGTAATGACATCTAGTTTCTCTTTAGGTGAATTATTCTGATCTTCAATTTCAATGACACCATCATCAAGAAGGTCTTGAATTTTATGTTTTAATTTCATGCAATTCAAAGTCTTATGTTCATTATGCCTATGATATGCACAATATTTACTCAAAATTTCACATCCCCATGTGGTCTTTTTAGGTAATATGATAAGATTGTTCTTAAGAAGCTCTTCCAAAGCTGACTCAATATATTTCCCCAAAGGTGTAAATTGTCTATCTAGAGGATAGTTGGAGGAAATGTCTTTATGTGTTGGTGAAGGTGTCTTGTGAGCTTGTTTGAGATTTGGCTTTTGATTGTCAATTATTTGTTGTTCCATCTTATGTAATTGTTTTAACATTTCTTGAAGTATAGTGTTTTTGATATCATGAAGTTTTATCTCAAGAGGTGTCATTGAATCTTTTTGTTGAGCTTGAATGTCATATATTTCTCTCTTGAGATCTTGAATTTGTTGAGCTAAGGTAGCCATGGGCTTCTTACTTTTGTCAAAATTTTTAGAAGAGATTATGGTTTGAACATGCATTTACAACTGATGGGACCGAGAGCTAGATGTGTTGCAGAAGTCAAGATCAAATTGGAGCTAGTTGTTCGTTTAACATAGTGATTTGAGAGAAGTAACTAAGATCTGGTCTCGTTTCAGGAATGACCTGTCCTGTGTAAGACATTATCTAAGTTAACTTAGGTTGATAAGATGTTGTTTGAACTAGCTGAGAGATGATCAACAAAATCGTGCAACACAACGACAATGGTACACTATCAAGATTGTTTATGCTTAGGAGGATGATGACCAGTTTTATGCTCATTGTAGACTGATCTGGGAAATTTTGACTATTTTGAGTGACAAGATCAGGAATTCACACGACAGAGGATTGGACAGACACACGATTCTGAAAGACAAAGTTTCAATGACTGTCGACTACCAATTTTTGATAAGGACTGATGTTTCAATGACTGATAGAGACCAGTTTGGACACAGATAGAGTTTATAACTGAATTGTTTGATATTGTTTGATTTGTTTTCTCTAGTTTCAGTATTTCATTTTGAGTTTTAGGGATGAAAACATAGAAAACACACAAGATGTATAATAATTCAATCACAACATGCTAACCCTACAGAAGTTGGCTTAGAGAAGAAAATCTTTGCTTGTTGACTTAGGTACACACCCAATAGCTAATCAGAATATGACTGCTGAGTCTCATGCAATGGATTCTCAACGCCGTATTAGCCAATTCCAAATGCTAATGGGGGCACGATATGGCAAGTGGCTTGGGAGAGTTACTATCTCTCTTGCACAAAGATTATCCCCCTTTCGGAGGTGAATCAGGTAGCCTCTATCTTATAGTTTTTAGTAAGGGTTCTATTCGGAAGGACCGCTTGAATGTCACACAAGCGTGGTTTAGATACAAACCCAACAGGATGTTGAAACCATGTAGTCACGCAAGCATAGTTTAGATACAAACCCAACAGGATGTTGAAACCATGTAGTCACACAAGCATGATTTAGACTACAAGGCCCTACAAGATGCTCAACATGAGACACTCCTCATAAATGAAGCAATGCCACCGATTATTCTGTCTCCTGGGAATTTCACCCGAGAAGCGTTTTATTATAGTGAGTTGGATTCTTGGCTTTGGGCAGAATCACTTGGGTTGTTCCCTCTCACCAAGCCTTAGGGGCTTCTCGGGAGGCAAGTCCTCTAAAGGTATCCATAGATCTCAAACTCTAATAGAAAAAACCTCAAGGTTTGGATTTTTGATTGTTCAAATGGACAAGAGCATACTCTCCTACTCTTGATTTCTCCCAAAAACACATAAAACAAAGTTCTTTCCCTTACAAAAATTGAAGTCTTCCTAAAAAGATTAAGAAGACAGAATGTTTGTTTGTATCTCTGGAGGCAACCTGCAAAACGAAGATTTCAGTAGTTCAAGTTTATAATCTTTGGCAAGCGTATGTTTAATGATTGAATTCTTTGTCAAGCGAACCTGCAAATATTAAAATCCTAAGATTAGTTGCCAAAATAACATAAAAAAAAATCATCAAAATAAAATTCTAGTATGCAAACTATAAATTAAACTAATCTAACAAGAATTTCCATTTTTTATTACTATCCTAGTTATGACAGTTTTGATAGTACTGCACTTTGTTATTTATAATTTTCCAACCAGAGATAATTAGGAAAATCACTTTAGTGGAAATGTGGAAAACTTGGTTTGACACAACATATAAATTTTTTGTTTAGATCCAACGGTTCAATACAAAGTTATGCCCTCCGAAAAGAGACTATTTTTGACTGTCACGAAAGAATAAGTAAAATGATAGTACTGCACTATGTCATTCATAACTTTCAAACTGAAAATCCTTAGGAAAATCGCTTTGGTGAAAATGTATAAACCTTGGCTTTCAACAACATATAAAAAATTGGTTTAGATCCAATGGTTCAATAAAACGTTATGCCCTCCAAACAAAGACCATTTTTGACTGTCACAGAAGAACAAGCAAAAAGAAAGATTTTTATTTACAAATTTAACAAATGTTTATTAGTTATAAAAACCAAACATTAAATTTGTTCAAGAAACATTATAAATCTTGTAGTCATTGGTTCGAGCCCCACGGTGGGCACCAAAAATGTGTGTGTGAAAAGTGGACATGTGTCTGTATTTAGAATACACAACACTTCAATTAAGTCATTAGATGCATGGTTAGTAAATCAATAATCAATGAATAATAAACCATTACAAAGCGACCTATTGCCTTCTAGTAGATGCGAGTTTAGATTGCTCTCAGAATGCTAAGCTATCCAGTGACTAGACAACACCTAAACGAAGGATTTTTAAATCTATATGAGCATGAATATGAGCTAAATGGATGCAAGATTTAAGCTAGATATGCAAGATTAGTCTAACATGATTTAAGTAATATATGAATATTTAAGCTAAATGATTTAAGCAATATGAAATAACTAATATGCAATATCTCAATGAACCTAGAGTAAAAATAGCATAATAACAATATATTCTCTAGGATCTTTGAATGAGAGATGAGAGCCTGAATTTATAGAAAATTCAGAAAGAAACCAACGACTGAGATCAAATGATGATGAGCAGTCAAGATTTTCCAAGAGGAAGCACAATCCAGGTGAATTGATGTGATTGGATCTTTTTCTTAGTTTTAAAGGAAATTGAACTAAAATTTAGATAAAATCAGGAAAAAATGATTTATTCTCTATTTCATTCAATTTTAATATTTAATTATTTTAATTGCTTTCTTTGAGATTATTTATCAATTTTTAATTTGTTTTTCAAGATTATCTCCAATTGATTTCTTTTCTAAAATTTTTTATTTATTTTTGGTCAATTAATTTTTTTTTTTATTTGTTTCCTTTTTTGAAGATTTGTGTTCATAATTTCCAATTCCTCTTTCTTGATTTGTTTCCTTTTTTGAAGATTTATGACAATTTTTATTTATTTTTCAAATTAATTCCTCTTTTTTGATTATTTAATGGCAAATTGATTTATTTAATTAAATATGCAAAAGATATTTTATTAAAATAAATAAGATAATTGTTTAAAATGATTTACTTGGAATGATTTAATTAATTAAATAAATATTTAATTAATATTGAGTGATTAATTTTGACATGTGACATTGATGATTTTAGAAATTAATTGTGTGCTCAAGATTTATTTAATTGCCTTTGGTTAGGACCTTGGTGTTGTTGTCGAGATTAGGGGCCCATGGTTTAGATGACCATTTTTAGGGTATTACAAGCCTTATGTCCAAACATGTTGCATGTATAGCATTGACCTATAAAATGACTATTTCTATTTTGATCTATCACAACATGAATTTTGCATTGACTAGCTTTATTACCATAATTATTATAAGTATAACACCTACCGAAGAATGATCTAAAATTTTGATTCATTCTATTTTTATAAAATGATTTGTGACCTAATTTATTATAATTAAAATAATAGGCATTAAAAGAAGTGTTTCTTTTACTTACCTATTGCTCAGTTGATGACTTACCTTTGTTATTCTTGGCGGATTTATCAGGTTCTTCTTCTTTCATTGGAGATGATCCTTCTTTGCCTTCTGTCTTTCTTTGCGAGCTTTCACCCATTTCAAATCCTTGACCACTTTTTTTTTAGAGACCTTTGTACAACTAACATCTGATCAACCTTACTTGAACTCATCTTAAGTTTGTCTTCTTGTTTCTTTGACTTTTCCAAATCTGACTTCAGGGTTGTGACTTCTTGTTCAAACTTCTTGCAGGCGTCTAGAAACCACCCCTTATGTCCCACAAACAACAATACTGCTTGCCAAAAAGAGGAAAGAACCAGATGGAAGCATACCCCTGCTCAAAAAACCCGCGGGCAAAACTTGTTACACTCAAACAGAAACCCAAGATCATGTTGTCAAGTAAATGAGAGCCATGAGCTAGGCCCTTCTAATGGTGGAGAGGAAGGAGGCACCATCTGTATGGGAGGAATCTAGACTAGCAAAGCTTGAACATTAGACAATGCTTCTAAGAGAAAATGCAATCCTGCAAAAACATTAACCACTGCAGCCAGACAATCTGGTGATATATGATCTAAAAGGGCTGCCAATTCAAATAATGTGTCTTCATATATGTTAGATATTAGCCCATTCCTTAAAACTAAAAGGAGTTCCCCATGCCACCCAGAGGATAATAACTGAGAACGAGTAATAAAACCAGCATATGCAAAATTACCAAAATCAAAGCAGTAATTAGAGAGAGCATTATCCAAATCAACCGAAGAGTAAAAGTGTGGGTTGAAATATGTATCACAAATTGCCCTAACCATAGCAGAATCCAGAAGCACATCCATACATATAGTGAGAAACCGAGATGCAATATCAACAAGGAAACAACCTGGGTTATCCACAAGCCATCGCTTTCCCAAAACTTTGCGAATAGCCAGAGAAAAATCCACCGAATGAATTTGAAAGAAACGCCCGAGCTTCTCATCATCCAAAACAAAAGAGTCTTGAAAATCATAGTGCTTGTGGGGCAATAGAATGCGATAACCCACTGATTCCATCAGAAAAGCAAATGCAAAGCCAGGAGAGCCGAGGAGAATTAAAGAACCCAATGCCATCATAAGACAGTAAAAACAACCACGAGAGGACGACACACTAATAAAAAATGATGTCATTATCCAAGCCGCCACCCTAAACAAATAACGAAGGTATTTTCAAAACAGCTCGGCACCAAGAATGCAAGACATAAACAAAAGCCGCCATCCTACTAAACGATGATGACAATGCCCATGCGAAGCATAAAACCAGCCAAGCAAATTAATGACTCAAGATATCCACATGAACAAGATTAATTAGAGGATCACAGACTTTGCCATGTTATGAAACATGAAGAAACCAAAATCATGCAAACAACAAGGGCAAAAAACAAATTATAACATTTACGAGGGAGGGATTAACTACGTACAAGAAAAAAACTCGCTCGTACCCAAAAACATGCAAACATTACTCTGAATAATGACACCCTGTGTGGTGAAAAAATAGAAGTGCATTCCTATGATTTAACTTCCAGCCACCGTACATAGACAAGCTTTTTCCCAATGAGTAAGAAACGAAAACTCTTGAAAGTGGTACCAAAGAGTAAAGCACGATAAAAAACAATTTCCAAGCACCATAAGACCAACCGGATAGAGGAAGCAAAGGCCTCGAGCCCTATTTGGGATTACACACAAACTATGTCACAATAATACATCAATGACCCAAAATAAGATACCACCACTTTAAATTTTTATATCTGAAAGTGAACAATATAAGAGGCGTGCTTAAAAACAACATTTATAGATAATAGAACAAGCACCCATAGTTAAAAGCAAGATAAGCAAAAACGCCCCATCCTTTTGCTTGACCCAGATATATCTCCAAGACATATGTAACTCATGAATTAATAGAATTAACTGAAACAAACCTCTCCAATCCTCAAGGAAATACACACATTAACATCTACCCCAAGAACAGAGATGTATAAGTACTTCAAGTGCAGATAGAAATAAAAGACTCCTATCATCACAAAAAGAACAGATACAGACTGTACTGGGGAGAGGATAATATGTATACTTCAGTGAGAAATGAAGATAAAGAGAAGGCACTAATTATAATGTATTGCCAGCTGCCTTACTGCCTCCCCAATCCTCAAGAAGTACATATATTACCTTCTAACCAAATACAAAATTTGAGAAGGGGATAATCTATATACTTCAAAAAGAAGTGGAGGAAAGGCTCCAAACAGATGAAATTAATATTTGGGAAGAGGCATATACTCGGGGAGGACATCTTGAGGAATGTCACATCTTTCCACAATCTTATGAAAAGCAGTAGAGTCAATTGCCAAATTAGCCAGGAAATCTGCCAATTTATTTAACTCTCGAAAACAATTAGATAACAAATAGGTATCAAAAAAAGATAATTTCTCCAAAATATGGTCAATTAAATACTTCAAGTGCCAACAATTACTTTTACAATTCAAAACACTTTGGATAACAACCATTGAATCCCCCTGAATGTGAAGATGTTTTATCCCAAGGGAAATAGCCATGTCAATCCCAAGTGATAGAGCTTGACATTCAGCAAAGTTGTTTGACTGAGACCCAGGGGCATGACATTGAGCCGATATTAAAACTGCATTATGATCCAGAATAGCCATACCAGCCCCTACCATACCCGGCCGGGTTCCCCCTGGAAGCACCATCAAAGTGGAGTTTATAATGACTCGGAGGAGGAGGAACCCAGGTAGCCATAATTCTCTTATTTTTAAAAGCCATACCCTTTGAAACTGACCCATGGGAGGGAATAATAGACAGAGATTTCCATGTTCTTGTGATCATGCCATCCCAATGGGAGAAGGATGCCAAATGATCTAAATTCTTATGAATATATGACAAGGCTAGCTCCGAGATAGAAGCCTCTATCTTAACTAATATATCCGAGAGCGACGTGGATGATTTTTTGAAGATCCTATTATTTCTCTCTAACCATATTTTCCAAACAATGATCGATGGAGCTATGATCCAAAGACATGCATAAAAAGAATAAGGGAACAAAAGAGGCCAAGCTCTGAAGTGTGAGAGGAGGTCCCCACTAGTAACAAAAGAGAGGCCTAACTTCTCGAAGAACCAATTCTAACATCCTGAAGAAAAAGATGAGATGACGATTCCAATTTTTGATTACATAAAACACAAGGGAAGACAACAGATAAGCCCATCCTATCCAATCTCATCCCAGTAAGAACCCTGTCTTGCATAGCAAGCCATGTAAAGGCTCCAGCCTTTGGCAGACATGCAGGATGCCAAAATAATTTGTAAGGCCAAGAAGAGAGATCCTTGACCGTCATAAGGGAATTATATCCATCTTTCACTGAATACTTTCCAGTAGAGTTCTTGGTCCAAATCAGCTCATCATCAAGCTCAGACAAGATGATTATTCTGTTTCTAAGAGTAGAATAAAAATCTGCTTTAAGACTAGGACTAATAGGAAGAAAATCAATCGACTTCCACTGCGCCATCACCATATTGCCATCATGAACTACAGTGAAATAGTCTGATAAGTAGGCCCCCCATTTATCCAAAAGAATAGATTTCAAGGGTGACCAATCCCTAATAGAATCCATAGGACAATGCCCATTCCAAGTATCATCCCAAAATCTAACTTTCAGACCATTATGCATAATCCAAGAAAGATGTAGCAACAAGACTCTTCTACATTTTCCCATGAAATTCCAAATGGCCGACCCCTTAGGTAGAGACTCAACTCAAAATATAGACTCCCTAACACCATTAGAAAGATACTTGGTGAACATGATTCTAGCCCAAAGGGAGGCTAGATTATCATATAATTTCCACACTGATTTGGCCCCCAGTGCCAAATTTTGATTTTCCAAGCTATGAATTCCAGATCCCCCAAGTTCTTTAGGAAGACGAACCTTATCCCAAGTTAATAGAGGGATCCTAGATTTCCCATCCCTGTTGTTGTTCCAAAGAAAAGACCTCAGTGTATCCTGTAAACTGACAACAACTTCCTTTGGAGCTTTGAGAATTGACATTAAGTAAGTTGGCACCGCATTCAAGACTGACTTAATCAACACAATTTTCCCCGCCATGGTAAGCCATTTGTGGTTCCATGCCAAAATTTTCTTAGACACCCCTGAAACTATTTTATCCCAAAAACTAACCTTAACCTTGTTAGCAAAAAAAGGAACACCTAAATAAGTATAGGGAAGAACCCCAAGTTGGAATCCCCAAAACTTTTGAAGCTTATCCCGGAGCAGAGAATGAGTATTTAAGAATAAAACCTTAGATTTTTCAACGTTGACTTTCTGACTCGAAAAAGCTACATAATCCCTAATCACTTGATCAATAGCCCGAGCCTCCTTCAAGGATGCACAACCAAATAGAAGGGTGTCATCAGCAAAAAGACAATGAGAGATCCTCTGATCAAAATTTTGAATTTTAATGCCCTTCCATGAACCACTCTCACGAGCTGAGCCAATTGCTCGACTCAGACCTTCAGCTAGGAGAATAAATAAAAAGGGTGAGATCAGATCCCCTTGCCTTAAACCCCTAGAGGAGTGAAAGAAACCACAGGGGGATCCATTAATAAGAACTGAGAATCTTGCCGAGGAAATGCAAGCCATAATCCATTTTATCTAGGCCAGGGAGAAACCCAACCTTGACATGACAATTTTTAATGCTTTCCACTCAACCCTATCATAGGCTTTCATCATGTCTAACTTAAGAATCATTGCAGGAGATTTCTAGACAAAAATCGAATGTAGGACCTCATGTGCAACTATAGCCCCTTCAGAAGTTTCTCTATGAGGGACAAAACCTCCTTGCTCAAGGGAAATTATTCTTGGTAATAACTAAGCCAGCCCCATTGCAATTACTTTAGAGAATATCTTATAAATGGTGTTACATAAAGCTATAGGACTGAAATTTGTGAAGGTTTTAGGATCATCCTTTTTAGGTAAAATGACAATCAAGGTAGTGTTAATTTCTTTGAGGATAGACCTATTCCTCCTAGCTTCCTCTAAAGCCAAAAGGACATCCCGACTGATGAACTCCCAACATTTTTGAAAAAAAAAAGGAGTGAAACCATCAGGCCCAGGAGCCTTGTCCGAATTCATAGCGAAGACAGCCCCCCGAACTTCTTCTATTGAAAACGGTACCATTAACATTCTATTATCCTCAGGAGAGACCAGAGAAGGAATAAGAGATGAGATATTGTTTGAATCCTCAATATTTTTAGAAGAAAGAAGATTCTTAAAAAACTTAACCGCTTCCTTAGAAATATCCTCATCCTCAGAAAGGATATTCCCCTGGCAATCCTGAATACAAGAGACCCTATTCCTAGCCCTTTTCAATTTAGTGCTAGCATGAAATTTTTTTGTATTCTTATCACCATCTGCTAGCCAAAGCTCCTGAGATTTTTGTCTCCAATACACTTCCTCTCTAGCCAAGATTTCTTCTAGTTCACTCTTAAGAGACCTGAGTTCATCCAGCACCTTAGAGCCCAAACCATGTAGCAAGACATGCCTATTTAGGACCTCTAACATGTCTAACACCCTCTATTTTTCTGAAAAAATATTCTTGAAGTGAAGGGAGTTCCAACTCCTAATATTTTTTTTTTAAGAAAGTAATCTTCTTAACCAATTGAAACATTCTGGAACCCCTACAGAAAGGAGCCTCTCTCCACCATTTTCTCAGGAGGGGAAGAAAAGAAGGATCCCTAAACCACATTGGCTCGAATTTAAAAGGAAGCTTATGACCAAGTTTGTCCCATACAATTGTCAGAGAGACCGGGAAATGATCTGATCCAGCCATGGGGAGAATGGAAGAAACAAACTCAATGTCTGAATCAAACCAATTTTTTGAGAGTAAAAATCTATCCAATCTTTCCGCAATCTGAGAAATTTTTTTCCTCATATTTGTCCATGTGAATAGACCATTATTGGGCTTGCAATCAATAAGGGACATGTCAACAATGAATGCATTAAAATCATCCATGGATTTCTTATTTGGGTAAATCCCCCCTGATTTCTCACTTAAATTCAAAACTGCATTAAAATCTCCCCCAAACAGGATAAAAGAATTCCTAAGGGGGGAAGACACCCTAATGAGTTCTTGCCACAACCTATATTTAGCCAAAATACCTGAGGGGGCATAAATGTTGAACACGCATACTTTAAAACTTGAGGCTCTGAAAGAGACTAATGACAACATCCAGCTAGGCTTAGATGCGACCAATTTTACATCAACTACAAAATCATTCCATAACAGAGCCAGACCTCCCGAAGCCCCAACAGCAAGACAAGAAAAAAACTTCCATTTTTTCCAAGAAGAAAATAAAAATTTTGAGTTTTTCGACGAAAGTTTAGTTTCCTAAAGTAACCCTAAGTCCCACTTAACCAAATCTAACTGAGACTTGATCAAGCGTCTCTTGCTAGGGGCATTTAAGCCCCTAACATTCCATGATATAATCTTCATTGGATTCGAGGGGAGGTCGACACTCCCCTCTTTTCACTAATGGGAGAAGAACATTTCTCCCCAAATTTTTTGTGTAAGCTTCTCTTGACCAAAGTGGATCTAGTAACCGGAGGGCTAATAACATACCTTTTTTAAGACTTGAGTGACCCACTACCTTTTCCATTCCCAAAATTCAAGATGGCCACCTTCTTGAAACCAGGAGAGGCTGATAGAACTTGTTGAACACCTGCATCAATTTCCAACTATGTTTTTTGACTCTTTGGAGGTCTACCCCTTCCAAGAGACACTATAGTGTTAGGGAAATTCAGCTGAACTTGAGCAATAGAAGATTTAATGGGCATTTTCACCGGAGATGAGCAATGCAACAGGGTCACATTCTGAAGAACAACTCTATTTGGATCATCCTAAGAGGAGATAATAGGGGCCTCAGAGGGATTTGAGGAAGGAGAGACAGACAAACTCTTATGAATTAAATCTAGATCATTCCCAATAGAGCATACTACCTTTTCCGAGACCTCATCTTTCGCAAAGTCCTTATTAGATTTAAGCAACTGTTCAACTAGCTAAGCCGTGTGATCATCTGGAAGAATATGCAGAGATTGAGGTTTAGTACTATCCCTAGGAGGCTCATTATGTAGTAACTCTTTAACTTGTTTAATTAAAGCATCATCATCATGATTAACAGTGCTAGGCCCAACCAGCGCAATTACCTCGGTTGCAGTAATAGGATCAGACGATCGATCTAAAACATTAATGTCCTCAACCCTTACACTACTATCCAACCCCCCCTCCTTAAGAGAACAAACAAAAGACTCATGTAATGAAGGAAGAGCCGACTATTTACCCACATTCCCCATACCCTGAGATGAGATGCTCACCTCATTTGTAGAAATGACAGTGTCAGTTTTACTATTAGGGAGAACAATACTGTTAAGTCCCTCCTTGAGATATCAGACAGATCCAGTTAATCCCTGAGGAGATTCTTTGGCAAGATTATTGTGATTTATTTGGGCAACATTGTTTAGGTCTTCCTTGCCATGACAAATAGACCCTACCAAGACCTAAGAAGAGTCTTTGAGTGGAGCAGGAGTAAAAGAAATATTTCGATCAACCTCATTGTTTATCCCAGTTTTTACATTTCAGAAGTCAAAAAACAAAGGAGCATCCACAATTATCAGATTTTGAACTAGGTCATCCTTCATTTTCATAATAGGTTGCTTCCAAATGCCTTCATTTGACTTGATATTACAAGAAATTGGGCATACAGATGTCGGGGAAATCAGAACACATATTTTTACCAGAACCTTCCCTTCCTCAAGAACCGATTTAGATGTTAGAAAACAACCAAAATTATCCCCTATTGATTTCAGCACCTCCAGATCCATAAATTCAAAATGAGGTTGAGGCAAGCCAAACCAAACTGAAAGAGAGTTAGGTTTGACCCATTCTGGTACAAAGAATGGTTTCCAAACATAAACCCTAACTAAAATGTTACCAAACCAATGGAATGAGCTTTTAAGAACATCATCCTTGCAATGGGGGGTTTCAAAAACCAAGACACAAGAATTGGAGGACAACAACTGAAAACAAACCAAAGTAGGCCAACGTTTGCGTAATTTAGAATGTAATTTGGATAAGCTGGTCGGAAGACCCTAGATTTCCCCTAAAATAGCCACATAATGCAACTTGGAAGCCCTATCGGCTACAATAGAACCAAAAAAATCAAAACAAGGTCGAGGAAACCAAACCTCCTTCGAAGGAACAGAGTGATCCTTGTTACCAGTTTCCACATGCTCTTTACTGCTTGAGTTTCCCGCATCATTAACATTAACAGACACATTCGTATCCATTGTTTAGCAGGCTCAGATACCCTAGTGCCACAAGCTCCATTTGGCTGTTTAATAAAACCTGATGCCCTAGACACCGCTGGGATTCCCATGGCTACCATTTCAATGAATGAGTGATGAATAGATAATGCTTTCCCACCCCTGTTTCCACTTCGTCCATTCAATCCTTGCCTATTAGGGCTACCCCTTCCACGCCACGGAACCCTTTTGAAAAAACCCTGAAAATATTTCGATACCGGTCAAAACTCTCTGCGATGCCTTCGTAGAAACGGAGCCCTATCCACCCAACGGCCTTTGGAGAACACCCACTGCGACACGTGTGGCGGGTCATCCCAACCAACATCTGCCTATGCGCCAAATCGTCGATCGCTGTTAACCTGCAGAGCCATTTTTGTGTCAACAGATTATATTAATCAAACCACTTTATAACCTTTAACCGGAGTACATAAACATTGAATATTAGAATAACAAAAATAGATATCGGTAAGCAACAAAACTTAAGAATGAAATAGAGAATTAACACAATGCAACCATACCACATAACACTATGATTTGTACGTGGAAAACCTGGTAAAGGGAAACATGACGGTGGGAATCCTACCCACAATCAGATGATACTTCTGCAGAAAGTATGTGATACAATAAGGGGCCTACACATGCAGGAAGACACACTGCCTAGAGCGTACTGCTCATTACAAAGGAGTCTCACTGACTACAGAGAGGTTATAACCACCTCAAGATAATTGGACAACAATACAGAAGAATGAATTGCTAATGATAGCATCTACCATGCCTGATTTGTAGTACCCCTACCCTAGTCAGCTTTGTAAAACCGGTTTGACCTTGGTTGCTTTTTATGTGGCAATCTTGAATGGTTACCATGAGGTAATGTTGTATTCAGATATTATGATTATTGTGCGTATCTGTTAATGTGCTTTCACATCAATTCTTATGTAAGTTTAAATTGTCCTCTTGATTCTTGTTATTAATCTCGAGCTAACATCTTCATTATATATATATATATATATATATATATATCTGTGTGTGTGTGTGTGTGTGTGTGTATGCTTGTGTGACTCTTGGTTGCAGGAGATTGTAGGTACAGTACCGCCTAGGTGCGAGGTTCATCTTCACCTGGATTCACAGGGTTGAGTATACCTCTTTCATCCTTAGAATTTGGGTTAGGTGGTCATAAAACCCTCAGTTTACCCTAGTCATTCTCAAGTGAGCGTCGCCTATGGCTTGTCAGTTTCTTTTTTTTCATTTGGGTATGCGGGTCGTGTAGTTTGTTGGCTTACTTGGTTTGCGTGCTTGGCGTGTGGTAAAACTAAGTATTTAATCCTAAGTAGTTATTTTGATATAATGTCTTCATTTATGCATTAGTAATTAAGAAACTAAAGTAAATAGGTTTCTTTTATATAATTATTCATTTATTTAAAAATTGCCCTATTCATGTTAGTAGCAAGTTTAATTTAATGGTTAATTTTAAACCATGAGTTTATTTAGTTATGCATTTTGAAAGAGAAGATTTAAATTATTCGAAATAAAAATAATTTAATCCCTTTTGTTTTTTTGGAATAGAAAGGTTAAAGTTTAATTATTTAAGAAAATCAATTTTGATTAGAAAAGTGAGTTTTATTCATATTTATTTTATATAGTGTGTAAGATTGATTTTGAGAATTTAATTTAATTAAAAATATTTTACCCATTAATATTGTGAAATGCAACTATTAGCTTTGTTAATTAAAAATTAAATGAGGGAGAAAAGCATTTCTTTTAATTAACTAAATTTATAATCTCAATGCATAAACAATTCAACTATGAGATAATTCCATAAACTTAATTAATTAATTAATTAAATTAAGTTGCAAGCTGCATGATATTAGAAATATATTTTTATTTAAATTTCAGTTAGATTAATTATATTTATTGTTCCTAGAATTTTAAATAAATAAATAAAAGAATAAATAAATAAATAAATAAATAAATAAATAAATAAATAAATAAATAAATAAATAAATAAATAAATAAATAAATAAAAAAAATAAAATTACTTTTATTCTAAATTTAGGTTTTTGAGAAAAAACTATTGAACCTAGAATTTTAGTTTAAATAGGGAATAGGTCTTTATTTTAGATACACAGAAAAAAGGTCAGGAATTTAGGTGAAGAAATTTATTGGAAGCTTATTGAAAAGATTAGGGCTCTTCTACAGATTTCTTCCAAGAAAGCTATACAAGGTTGGGTGGCTTCTTTGATTTGTTGATTTTTAAGAAAATAATTCTATTTTTCTCTGAATGGTGTGTGTGTAAATTATTTGTCAGATCCAAAACCCTCTTCTGGTTAATTTAGGTTTTGATTTAAAATTCTTGCCTGATGTTAATTTTCTAGTTAATAGGAGTAATTTAATTTTGAGAAAATTAGGGAAATTATTATGGAAAAATTATTCTCTCTTGTTGATTTGTTCCTGATAATCCTTTAAATAAATCTCTGTGAATTTAATTGATTTCTTTAGAAATAAATTTAATTGTGAATTAAATTTATTGGATTATCTTATTTAAAAAAAAAATGTAATTGGAATAAAATTCAGTGAATGAATTTAATTGAGTTGGGAATTTTATTTCTATGTAAATTCTGTCTCAAGGTTTTTTTTTATGAATCTGGAATTTATTTTCATGTTTTAAAAAAAATAAATAAAAAAATAAAATAAAATAATAATATGTAACTTTGGGTAGGGAGCTACCTACAGTAGCATCCGCTACTGCGGTAGTACACAGTACTACCGACGGTATCAATGCTACCAGCGGTAGTAGTGCTACCTACAATAGCAGTGCTACCGGCGGTAGCAACTGCTACCTACAGTAGCAGTGCTACCGTACGGTAATACTTACTACTGATGGTAGCAGTGCTACTGGCGGTAGCATGGGCTACCGTGCTAGGGCCAGCATGTTAATGTTTTTTTATATATATTATTATTCTTTTACCCCTGTGCATACTGTGACATGGCTATTTCGGGTTTCGTGCCTAGGGGTTGGGTAATTTATTTATGCTTTTGGCTATTTTAAGAAAAGATTGCCTATATTAGGATCTTATGTAAATGGTGTTTGTAGTCAAGCTTAATTTCATTGCAATTCTGGTTGAGTTGTCATTGTGTCCTATGTTGATATTTTTGTTTGGACGCCATCGTTCGGATGATTTGGGGTACCTGTTTATGTCTTCATTTTCTAGTTTGGTTGTTGCCTTGTGATGGTGTTTTAACTGGTCCTGTCTTTTATGCGGGCGTCGAGTGTTGATTTGTGGTTGACCATAGCGGATTAGGTCTCTAGTTAGAGTACTATCAGGCAGTGGACCTTGTATTAGCTTTTAATATGTTCAGTTGGATCTGTTTCTATATAGGGATCATTTATGTAATTATTGACCAATGTGGTCGGTTGTTTATTGGTATGATTCACCTTGATGGCAGGAATGTAAATGGTGTGAAACTTATGTACCCTTAACTTATTTAATTATCAGAGGGGTCTTTCAGTTGAGCAAACCCAGAGATGTAGCCCTCTAGGGGTGAACTCCGAGATCATTTTGGTGTTATGTGTTGCTTTTGTTCTTACGTTTCATGTTTTAGTGTTAGCATGTATGGATGGAATTTTGATAGAATGTGTAAGTGGATTGGATGAAATTAATTGTAAATGCATGTTTTCAGTCGTCTCTTAATGCAGTAATGTAGTTGATTTGCAGAATGAATTCTATAATTGTTAAGGAAATTAAGTATGCATGGAAAGATCTTGTTGGTTTATGATGAAATTCAAGTGTGTTATTAAATTGGATGTATGACTCAAATTTTAATGAAAAGTATGGACGAATGGTATGAATAAACATTAATGGATGAACTTTACCTTGTGATCTATATTTTGTCTTGCTGAAAGAAATTATCCTTGTTTAAGAATTTTCTCGTTATTAAGACAATCGGCTTATTGGATGAATTAGCGTAAGTTAAGTTAAATGTGGAATTAAGTAATCGCGTTGGGAAACTCTTTAGGTGTTAGTTGATGTCTTCCATTGTGTAATCTGTACTTTGATATCTTATTGTATCTTTATGTTGTCTTATTTAAAATTTTTTTTTATTGCACTCCATTCATGTGTTTTAGCTTTATCCCTTCGGGGTTTCCTGGCGGGGCATTACATGATTACAGTCCCGGTTAAGCTCAATACCAGAGGCCTTTGACCTCTTACATAAACCCAATTTGATCACCTATGATCGACTAGGTCTCCTTCACATATGATATTTCATTCCACGACCACGACACATGATCTACAATGAGATCTTACACCAATTTATACAAATCCTAAGGCCTAAACCAATTAGGTCAGCCACCTAAAAGATATTACAATAAGATCATCACATACATCTATATTACAATGATATGTTGTGTCGGTTTTAGACCAAAACAACATTAATCAATCCATAAATCATCCCAATAACATGTAGAGAACACCTTAACATGATTCTGGTCCATAATCTAGATAGTTACTAGACCTAATCGGGGTCCACCATGCCAAAGCGATGTCTTCAATCAGTCGAGGTATGATCAAGGATCACCTTCTGCATCCTGAATTCCATCTAGAAGCTACACCAACACCACTTGTGCATCCTGTCAAAGATTCTCAGTAAAATATCTACCGGTAAAACCTTAAACCCTTACCAGTAACACAAGTTCTTCTACCGGTAACCAAAACCTATTTGTCGGTAAGCAACCATAACAACTAGTGTTGACATCAATGCCAAAACATTAATGCAACACATAATAAATTCCTCCATATTTCCAACAATCTCGCCCTTTGGCATTGATGGCAACACTAGATGTGAAAAAGAAAACATCTCAGTACCAAGAAGTGCCAAACATTTCTCATAGAAGATATAACAATGAAAAACTAACAAAATCCCAACAACTCCCCCTGAGGAGTATAGTCCAATCTGAAACTGATCTGAATTTCTCTCATAAACATTATTTTTCACATATAACTCTCCCCCTTTGACATCATTGCCAAAGATATGACATAGATATCAAAATTATGTGAATCTCAAAGGTGACTACTCCCCCTGAGTATTAGCACCACTATATCAATCCAAAGCAAAGGATAAAGTTGATGATGCATACCAGACTGATGGTCTGCTCCATCAATTAAGTTTCTTCCAGAGGGATAGATACCCCTAACTTGTCTCTCAAATACTCAAATGATTCCTTAGACATCAATTTAGTGAATATATCTGCAATCTGTTCTTTAGTGTTCACATAAACCAATTTGAATTCCTTTTCTTCCACCTTGTCCTTCAGAAAGTTATACTTTATTGATATGTGCTTAGTCTTAGAGTGAAATACTGGATTCTTAGACATGTCAATAGCTGCAGAGTTATCACAATAGATAACTACCAGCTCACTACAATTTACCTTGATATCCTTCAACATTTGCTTCATCTACAAGAATTGAGTGCAATTAGTTGCTACTGCAACATATTCAGCTTTTGCAGTAGATAAAGAAATGCATGACTGTTTTTTGCTGATCCATGAAACCAATTTATTTCCAAGAAAGAAAGCTCCACCAGAAGTGCTCTTCCTATCATCAGTATCTCCTGTCCAATCTGAATTTGTATATGCACATAAAGTGAAGTTATCATATCTAGAATACCATAAGCCATATTCGGTTGTTCCTTGCAAATACCAGAATATCCTCTTTACAGTACATTCATGATTTTCTTTAGGATTACTTTGATATCTTGAAACAATACTTACTGCATTCATAATATACGGTCTAGTCCAAGTTAGATATAACAAGCCACCAATCATAGACTTATACCTTGTCTAATTTACCAGTGCAGATGTGTCTTTGATAGTTAATTTCTCACTTGCCACCATAGGAGTACTTACCAGTTTGGAATTATCCATACCAAACTTCTTCAACAATTTCCTTAGATACTTAGTTTGATAGATAAAAATGCCTTTGTCAGGTTGAGTAATCTGCAAACGTAAGAAAAATCTCATCTCACCAATCATGGACATTTCAAATTTATTCTTCATATTATTAGAGAGTTCCATGCACATTTTATCTTCACCTCCAAAAATGATATCATCAATAAATACTTCAATAATTAGAATATCATCATTAGTGATCTTGTAATATAAATTACTGTCAGCACTGCCTTTAGTAAAACCAAGTTTCAAAAGATATTTATCCAACCTTGCATACCAAGCTCTAGGAGCTTGTTTCAATCCATTTAATGCTTTCCTTAACCTACAAACCATATCTTTGTCATCTGTAAGTGAAAATACATTAGGCTGCTCAATGTATACCTCTTCCTCAAGTTCACCATTCAAAAATGCATATTTAACATCCATTTGATAGACCTTATAGTTCTTATAAGTTTCATAGGCAAGAAATAGTCTAACAACTTCAATTCTAGCTACAGGTGCAAACGTCTCACCATAATCAATTCCTTCCATTTGAGAATATCCTTTACAAACCAGTCTAGCCTTGTTTCTCACAACTTGACCATCCTCATTTAGTTTATTTCTAAGAACCCATTTAGTTCCAATAACATTCTTATTTTTAGGTTGGGAAACTAAAGTCCAAGTGTTATTCTTTTCTATCTGATCTAATTCATCTTCCATAGCCTTTAACCAATGTTTATCTTTACAAGCTTCAATAACAGATACTGGTTTAATTTGAGAAATAAGACACACCTCTTCATTTGCCAATATTCTTCTTTTCATAACTCCCTTGTTCCTATCTCCAATGATTTGATCTTCAGAATAATTTAATCTTACATACCTTGGTGTCTTCTGAACTTCAGGTTCACTGTTCTGATCATCAGTCATAGTTGAATTTTCTGATTGTATTGGTGTAACTGTCTCAGTGTCTTGTACTGGTTGAGGCATTGCTGATTTAGTTATGATCATTTCCACTGCCCGTTCCCTGTCATATGATATAGATTGATTTCTGTATTTCTCATCCACTTTCACATTTGCGCTCTCCACAATTTTCTACAATATTTTGTTATAACATCTATATGTTTTGCTTTGAATTGAATATCCAAGAAATATCCCTTCATCACATCTAGTATCAAACTTCCCAATTGAATCATCCCTTTTGATAAATATTTACTTCCAAAATTTTTGAAATATTTAACAATAGGTGTATGTCCAAACCATAATTCATAAGGAGTCTTATAGGTTTCACCTTTGATATGAACTTTGTTGAATGTGTAGACTATTGTACTCACTGCTTCTGTCCAGTAGATGTGAGGCAATTTGGCTTCCATCATCATGGATCTTGCTGCATCCAAAATGGTTCTATTCTTCCTTTCCACTACTCCATTTTGCTGAGGAGTCCGGGGTGCAGATAACTGTCTGCTAATCCTATTTGTCTTACAATAACTGTTAAATTCATGAGAAGTGAACTCACCACCTTGATATGATCTCAGACATTTGATTTTCAATCCAGTTTTTGTTTCCACCTTTTCTTCAAAGATCTTGAATTTCTCAAAGGTTTCAGACTTCTCCTTTAGAAAACTCACCCACATCATTCTAGAATAATCATCAATTATGAGCATGAAGTATCTATTACCTTGAAAGCTTCTAGTCCTTGCTGGACCACATAAGTTAGTATGAATCAAATCGAGCACATCATTAGATTTATCATGTATGCTCTTAAAAGAAGTTCTAACTTGCTTTCCCAATTGACATTCCTTACATACCAGATTATGAGGCTTTATAATCTTAGGTATATATCTAACTGCCTTTGTTGAATTGATATTAACAATACAATAAAAATTAACATGACACAACCTCTTATGCCATAACCAACTCTCATCAATATAGGAGTTGAGAAAATACAACACCACAGGAGCCCAAATAATCTTTGCAAGCTGAAAAACCTGTTACAAGGAGAAGCAATGAAGCAAATCATAGAAGGAAAGAATACATAGGAAAAATATGCTCCAAAATGTATTGTCAATAATAATCCTTCTTCATACAATGAAAAGAAAGAACCCAACCTTTAATAGGTCAAGAAACCCTAAAAGGGAAAACCTAGGTTTGCACATAATAATTAATTAAAACAATTAATTATATGCACCTAAAGTTAGCTTAAGTGTAAAAGAGATAAAGAGAACTTAAATAATTAAACAAATAATGTTTAATTAATCAAGTAAATACCCGAATACTCTAACACCCCGCCTTAAGCTAGACTTAGGGAGAAGCTAAAACCTAGAACAGCTACTGAAAGCAATAAAGATGGGTCTTGACAACAAGGCCTGATCAGGTACCCAAATACAATGAAATCTCTATGAACTGGAGAAATAGAGAAAACCACGTGGGAACAAAACTCTACTGCAAAAAGAGATGAAAAAGAATATCACTGAAGAATGAAGACCCTGCAAACTCTATCAAAGAATAACTATTGATCTAAAGAACATCCACTGAACTAGAACATGACCAGGTAGAGAAGACTGTAATTTGCATGAGTGCCCTCAAATGACACTACTCGAATCAGGAGGGAAACAAGGCAAAAACAACTAAAATCAAAGATACAGATGGCATGAGAAACCAAAGCTTGAAGAGTTGATCAATCGAACCATGGAAGCAGTAGAACCAATAGGATAAACCTCCCCATAATGCGGAAGTGGGAGAGGGACAGGAACACTGAAAAGGATAGCCAAAAACAACTGCATGACGAAGAACCAAGAATATCAAAGGTACTGAGACAAATCATCATGAGGTGAATGTCGTGGAAGGAACACTCACTTGACAAAGGAAGATAGCAAACAACAGGCAAGCATCAACCCCCTCATGGCACTTGATCAATAGTGCATGTACAACAAGACACAAGATATGCAAGATTCCAAGTAAACAATGCATGATGACACTTTATCTCAGTGCATTTGCATAAATACAAGCTACAATGATAAGAAGATTGGAAATAGAAACGAGAATCAAAACAGAGACACCCTACTCAGAAAAGAGATCCTAGGACCTGAAACAACCACTATATCCACCAGAGTGTTGAAAAGCAAAAAATTGAATAAAATATGTATAGATCAGAATCTAGAAAAAAAACTCATATTTCTGGAAAGTACACAACACAAGCTTTTCGAAAATATAAAGTTTTCAAAAAATGGAGGTCAGATGCTCATTCTACGTCTCCCGAAGTGCAAAAACTAGACCTCACTTTGACTAGAAAAAAACATAGTCAAATAGTAAAATTGAAAAAAATTACCAACACCATGAGGTCGGCCTCGGAACCAGCTTTTTGACGCCTATTCATTTTCAAAAAAATGACTCCGTATGTCCAAGTTAGGGCCAAAAAAGGGGTCTGGTGGCCAGTGGGAGGTATGGTGGCCAGGGAACGGTGCTCTGGTGGCGGCCTGGCGGAGCCCCGGTGGTGGGCGGTGGTCAGCTGAAAAAAAGGGTCGAGCGTAGGAGCCGAGTGGAGTGACGGTCGAGGAGCGGAGCGGCGGCCGAGCGTGGGCGGCGGGGCTAGGCTGGGCAGCGCGCGAGGACTGGGAGGTGCAGCAGCAGCGGGGCCGGGAAGCAGCGGCTGCAGGGAGACTGCCGTAGGTGGCGGTGGCTGGTGGGGGCCGCAACGGCGGCGAAGCTCGGAGGAGCATGGGCGGCCGGGGAGGCGGGGCTGCCTGGGAGCTGCATAGCCGGCAGGGGTCGGAGACCGGGCTGTCAGGGGCCGGAGACAACTACCGGGGGTCGGAGGGGCTGCCAGCGGGGGCCGCAGAGGCCGGACTAACAGGTCTGACAGGCCTATTAGTCCGGTACCCTGCGGTACCCACAAACTCCAATTTTTTTATTTTTAAAAACCCTATTTTTTTGATTTTTGATTCGCTTTTTGCCTTTTTTTAAGAAATTTTTTGTTAAAGGAAAATTTCGGCCTGCATGCTATAAAAAAGAAAAATATATATTTTTTAATTTTTTTCTCGATCTGCGTGCCAGGGCCGTACGACCTGGATCTGTGAAAAAATGCTCCCAGAGGCTCAGGAACCAAAATAGGTCAAATTTTATATGACCATAGGGGTTTTCGGGCCTTCTGAGCACAATGGTGAGGTCCGTTTATGCCCAAAGTGCTCAGAAAAAAGGTCAAACCCTAGGTACATATAAAATTCCTGAAACCCTAGATTTGTTTCCAAAGCAAAAATTCTCAAAACAAGAATAGGTAGCTGCAGATCTGAAGCTCTGATACCATATAGGAGTTGAGAAAATACAACACCACAGGAGCCCAAATAATCTCTACAAGCTGAAAAACTTGTTACAAGGAGAAGCAATGAAGCAAATCACAGAAGGAAAGAATACACAGGAAAAATATGCTCCAAAAGATGAGAGCTCAATAATATCCAAAATGTATTGTCAATAATAATCCTTCTTCATACAATGAAAAGAAAGAACTCAACCTTTAATAGGTCAAGAAACCCTAAAAGGGGAAACCTAGGTTTGCACATAATAATTAATTAAAACAATTAATTATATGCACCTAAAGTTAGCTTAAGTGTAAAAGAGATAAAGGGAACTTAAATAATTAAACAAATAATGTTTAATTAATTAAAAGTAAATACCCGAATACTCTAACAATCAATATGATCAATCAAACATGTCTTATTATCAATGTTCAAGTGAAATATATTACCTCCAGTCTGAGTATCAGTTGCAATCTCCAAACTAGTTTTGTTAATGATTTTTAATTTTCTATCTTTGAACTGAAGTTGGAATCCCTTATCCATCAATTGACCAACACTTAACATATTATGCTTTAAACCTTCTACATAATAGATATTATTAGTATTATGCTTTCCATCCAGAGAAATAGTACCTCTACCTTTGATCATACATGCTTTAACATCTCCAAATTTGACTTGACCATCATTGTATTCTTGCAGGGACAAAATTTATCTTTTATCTCCAGACATATGATGTGAGTATCCACTATCAATTACCCATTCATCCTTGTCTTCAACTTTTTATGCCAAGGCCTTTTCTTCATTCTTGATAGCCGGTTCTAGTTCATCTTCTTTTAAAGAATAGAACACCCATTCCTTTCCATTGCTGGATACACTAGCATAGTCTCCTGCCGGTTCATCCTTAGAGTCATCACTTACTCCTTCGTCATCTGCTATGTAGCATTGTTATTTTTTTGTTGAATCTATATTTATTTTGATTAGGCTTAAATGATTTCTTAACTCTTTCTTCAAATCTTGAATTCCTTTAGGACATCTAGATGCAAAATGACCAATCTTATTACATGCAAAACATTTAAAAGGTGCTTTTCCTTCATATTTACTTCCTGCCGGTCCTTTAGGCACTCTTCTAGAAAATAAGGCTTCAAGTTTCTCAAATTCTTCATCCTCTTTCTTCATATCTTCTAATTCTTTTTCATATAGGGCTTTCCAATCACTTTTATCGGTAGATGATGATGCATGAAAAGAAGGTTCAAACTTCGTAGCTCTAGAGGGTCCAAATTCTTCAAGCTCAAAAGCAGATAATTTCCCAATCAGAATGTCTCTATTAACTGAAGTGTTTGCCATTGTTCTCAACTCATTAATTGCAGTCGCCTTCATCTTGTAAGCCAGTGGTAGGGCTCTCAAGACTTTAGAAACTATTTCATCTTCACTCAAAGATCCTCCACAACATTAAATTCCCATGACAATCTCATTTACTCTGTCCATAAATGTAGCAATTCTTTCATTATCTTCCATCTTAAAGTTCTCATATCTTACCTGGTAACCATCAAGTTTAGCAATTTTTGACAGTAGGGTCACCTTCATTCAAAGTTTACAATTTATCCCACATAACCTTTGCAGATGATTTTTCAGTCAATCCCATGATTTGCTAATCAGTAAGTGCACATAGGAGGGCTTCTCTAGCTCTACAATCATTTTCAATATTCTTGTCCAAGTTTGTAGGAGCAGGATTGCTAGATGCTGGATCATAAGGTGTATATCCTTTCTTAGTGATCTCCCAAATATCCTTTCCAGGACATCTAAGATTACTCACCATTCAAATTTTCCATATCCCATGTTCCATCAAGCTTAGGGATTTCTCTTCTGAAAATAGTTGCCAGTGGATTTGAAGTATTAGTTGCCATAGGATCTACCTCAAATGGTTAAGCTTCTACAAAAGAGGACCAAAGCTCTAATACCAATTGTTAGGATAAATGGTAGACAACTGTGAGGGGGGGGGGGTGAATCAATTGTCAATAGATTATATTAATCAAACCACTTTATAACCTTTAACTAGAGCACATAAACATTGAATACTAGAATAGCAGAAATAGATACTGGTAAGCAACAAAACTTAAGAATGAAACAGAGAATTAAAACAATGCAACCATAACACATAACACCATGAATTGTATGTGGAAACTTGGTAAAGGGAAAAACCATAGTGGGAAGCCTACCCACATTCAGATGATACTTCTGCAGAAAGTATGTGATGCAATAAGGGGCCTACACACGCAGGAAGGCACACTGCCTAGAGTGTATTGCTCATTACAAAGGAGTTTCACTGATTACATAGAGGTTATAACCACCTTAAGATAATAGGAAAACAATCCAGAAGAATGAACTGCTAGTGATAGCATCTATCATGCCTGATTACAGTTCCGGTTAAGCTCAATACTGGAGGCCTTTGACCTCTTACATAAACCCAATTCGATAACCTATGATCGACCATATCTCCTTCGCATATGATATTTCATTCCACAACCACGAGACATGATCTACAATGATATCTTACACCAATTTATACAAACCCTAAGGCCTAAACCAATTAGGTTGGCCACCTAAAAGATATTACAATAATATCATTACATACATCCATATTACAATGATATGCCATGTCGGTTTTAGACCAAAAGAACATTAACCAATCCATAAATCATCCCAGTAACGTGTAGAGAACATGTTAACATGATATCAGTCCATAGCCTAGATAGGTACTGGACCTAATTTGGGTCCACCACATCAAAGAGATATCTTCAATCAGTCAAGGCATGATCAAGGATCACCTTCTGCATCCTGAATTCCATCTAGAAGCCACACCAACACCACTTGTGCATCCTGTCAAAGATTCTCAGTAAAAGCTCTGTCGGTAAAACCTTAAACCCTTACCGGTAACACAAGTTCTTCTACTGGTAACCAAAACCTGTCTGCCGGTAACCAACCATAACAACTAGTGTTGACATCAATGACAAAACATTAATGTAACACATAATCAATTCCTCTATATTGCCAACATCACATGTTGGCATTTTTGATGATTATGTTGTGATTGTCATTGATGGACACACACTTGCTATGAGATCACTTTTTGTATGTATGACTTATGCTCAACCGGTATTTATTTCAAACTAGCAATATGTTATAGTCTTTAGACTATCAGTGTCTTACAGAAAGTGTTTACCAATCTCAAGTGGCATGAGGACCTCAAGCGGTTCGAGGATCTCAAGCGGAACGAAGCAAAGGAACTAGAAGCGACAGTTATCATTTTCCTAGTATTCATTTTTGTCAACCGGTAATCTGTTTAATAATTAAATCAATGTTACTCTGAGTTACCAACTGGAAATCAATAAAGTTGTATAAACTGGTAATACTCTGTGATGAGTTACCAACCGGTATATCTTTGTGATTAGTTACCATCCACCGACACTTTGACGGTGATTTTGTGTCGTGTTACCAAATGTGTCTAGATACAATGAACCTAGGAACTTGCAATGTAATCCTATTGGACCAACATGAAATCGGATTCCTTTTATTTACATCATGTCTAGGGTTTTAGTATATGTGTATAGCTGTTAGGGTTTGTGGTGGTTGATGAGTTCTTGTATGTGTGATCTTAACAGAAAAGATCAAGTCCGTGTGCTATAATAGTGTGGATTTATTGAAGACTGAAGTAATGCTGAAATGCATTAGCAATGAGCTATCATGGATCTAACAAAGTAGATTGTGCTATTTGCTAGATAATTCACTTGTTGATTACTCACATCTTTGACAAGTTAGAAACCCTTAACCGGGTAGGCCCAGAAAAGCCTTTGTAAATCCTTTAACAAGGTGATTCACATCTGTGGATCTAAAATCCTCTCACAAGGTAGTCTTTAATTAGACTTATCTCCTAATAGAGATTGAGATTCCTAATAGGATATGTTCTAGTAAAGAACATTATATGACCTTAACCGGTCTGACCTTAACTGGTCTGGTTACTATTTTGTAGATAGTTACTTGTGAGTTTCATCTCACCGTGGTTTTTCCCATTTGGGTTTCCACGTTAAAATATCTTGTGTTATGGTGATTGTACTTCTGTGGGTGAATGCCTTACTTGCTGTTTGGTTTGCATTTGTGTTAACCGGTTTGTTAGTTAAACTGTTATACTTGTTTATTGCTAGACTGATAAAGTGTTTGAGTTTAGTAATTTTTGGTATACTAATTCACCCCCCCTCTTAGTATTCATCAATTGGTATTAGAGCCAACCTTTCTATAAGTCTAACCACTTGGAAAGAGATATGGGGGAATACACTGTGAGGGAACTTACTTATTGGCTCACTCAGACTGAGCAAGCCTATGATGAACTTAAATTCGAATATAAGGCCTCTCAGGAAAAAAGAAGAGAGCATGCTGAAAAACTGATGGAGCTAACTAAAAACAGTTCTTCTGATGAAGTGGACATGGAAGCCCTAGTTCAAGAAGTTGAAAAACTAAATGAGTCCAATGCCAATCTAAGAAGGGAACTTGAAGGACTAACTATCAGAATGTGTCAAGAGCTTGAGAACCGGAGGAAAGCTAAAGCTCTGGTAAAAGAAAAAGATCATGAGATCTCCAAGCTGAAGCAAGAGATCAGTGCACTTATTGCTCATCTTCATGAAAATAAAATGGAAAAGGAAGAAATGCAACGTGAACTACACATGGTTGTTTCTGAGAATGCAACCTTGAAGGAATCCAATGTTGCTATTACCAAAGAACTTACTGAGTCAAAGGAAATACTTGCCAAATTCAATAAGAGCACTGTCAAGCTAGAGAAGAAGCTTGAATCAGCTAAACCGGTAAAGAATACCAATGGACTTGGTTTCTCTGAATACGAGGAAGGTGAGACATCTGGAATGTATGTAGAGGTAAGGCTTACAACAAATTTCCTTATTTTCTAAATGATAAGCCTAGACCCAATAGATTCAATGGTAATCGTTATGCATGCAACAAGTTTGGGCATAGAGCATTTGAATGCAGGTCTATCATGCACAACACCAGAAGGTATCCTCAAAGGAGTAAAGGAGCTTTTTCTGAACCCTTTGAGAATCAGAACCCAAACCGGTTTAATACCTATAATTATCAGTCAGGAAGCAATGGCTATCAAGGGGCAACTGGATGGAGAGAAACCTATTTGATCTATCATGGTAATGGTTACATTGCCACAACATGCAGAAGGAAGAATGGAAACATGAACAATGGACCTTGGAGAGCACCTGGAATGATTTGCTATCATTGCAAAAAACCGGGTCATACAACAAGATTTTGCAGAACAAGAAAGAATATATCAGATGATATACCGGTAACTCCAAAAGGAAAGATAGATGTTGAAACCGTTCAAGCAGATATGAAGAAAATCTAGAAGAAGAAGCCATAAGAAGTTCTTTAAGAAGAACCGGTTTCTGCACCTAGTGTGGAAGTCACTGAACCGACAAACTAAGCATCAGAAAAGATTAGGGGGAGCAAACGGTGAAATATCTCGAACCCCCAGTTTACACTGGTAAAAGACCTTAACCGGTAAGTGATACCTGTCAATTGACAGAAGACCGTAAATGATAAAAGGCAAATTAGGGTTTATGCCCTAATAGTGGAGCATTTATTATGGTAGGTGGAGAACTTGTTTAAAAGGATTTTTCAAGTCATTTTTCACTTATCAGTTCTCGAGCGAAGAAGTTTTTAAGCACTGAGCGATGAAAAGCGATTTGGATTGCGATTCGAAGAATCTTCAAAACCTTGAAGAAGAATCATAAGAGAATATCAATCGGTCAAGTGTAGAACACAAAGCGGTATTTCAACAACCGAAGGAGTGTGTGGCGAAGTGTAATTTGCAAGCCCTAAATTTCAAATTACAAAGGTATTTCTCAAATTTCTTTGTTTATCATGGCTTCTGCATCACACTCTAGCCCTAGTGCACCCGTTGATCCAGTAGACTTCATTCAACAGAAGGCAAAATACAATGCCCTATCTCAAATACCCGCTGGTGTTATAGTGGAGGAAGGCATTTCCAATTATATTGACTATAAAATTGAAGACTTAGGATCTCTTGTAATCCATTCCCAGTTGAGTTTGTTCTGCGGGAAGGACAAGAAGATTAAACTAGAATTTAGCATCCTAGAAAAGAAGAAGCTTCAAAATGCAGTCTATTTGCTTGAAGAGTTTTTAGATGATCACATCCACATCATTCTGAGCAGAGTGCCCAGTGATAAAATGTACTTAGAGTGGACACATGACATCACACTGGAAGTGATTCATGCTGTCATCAGTTTCCATAATGTCAGTGAAGTGCCAACCCTAAGGAAGATCAGTAAGACAGAAATGACCAAGCTCACCAGTTCTGTGAGTGACCAACGAGGAATGACCATCAATCCCATCAAGGACAATCTGGTCAAATATGCCTGCATGGTAATAGGTTACCAGACATTTTATGCTAGCAGGATCAACTCTGTCTCTGCTGCAATGGTAAATGCTGCCTACCCGATGATCATGGAAGATGCATCATTTGACTTATGCACCTGTATGCAAAGGAAACTTGTGGTGAACCTAAAGTCAATTAAATAGGACAATTCCTTGAGATTTAAGTTTGGACAACTATTGGTTGGGTTGTTCTTCTACTTCCAAGGTTACTTCCCAGGAGTCAGAGATATTCAGTGGTCTGCCGACCAACCGGTTACGAAGTAAATCAAGGAAAGCCTTCAAGTAGTTGGAACCGGTTATCCAGAAGTTCTAAACAAATACTTTGATGAGTTCACATGCAAAATGAGCCAAATAGTGAGAATATCAGGCGATATTGTCAATAAATATGAAGATGACATCTGCTTCACCATCAGAGTTGATGAGTGCATAATGGAGGTGGTTGATCCTAGATAGGAAGACGTGGAACCGATGAGATATGCTGTAATGTATGACATGCTATATGGGTATGCCTCTACCCTACTCACCTTGCCCCTTGATCTAAAGGCAAAGAGAAACAACACCTATTTGGAAAGGGTTACACCGGTTGAATAACCGACAGTAAAGAAGGGAAAGGTAGTGCCTTCAGTATCGGCACCGGTTACCGCAGCAAGTCCCAAAGTGACCAAGCGGTCACCAACAAAGAAGAAACCGGAAGCTGCACCCACCAAAGTCTTTAAGAGAAAGCAGAAGACAAAAGACACCACACCGGACTCAGAGGACACTGTGTCTGAAGAACAACCTAAGAAGACTAGGCAAACGAGGAAAAAGACAAAGAATGAACCGACAACATTTGCACCGGTAAATATTGATATTTCCTCCTACAAACCTTTGACACATTGTCAAAGAACAATTAAGAATATTAGAAGAAAAGTACTTGGTGATTTGAAAGAGTGGTTTGATGATTTTAATGATGATGAAAAGAAGGAAGTTGAACAGGAAGTCATCAATTATTTATGTATTAATGATCGGTGGTCTTTAGAAATTAAATCTAAGACACTTGATTCTTTGTATAATTCTTTAGATAACAAATGGCACATTGCCATAGAGAAGGAACATGAAATAAGAGAGGAATTATTTGCACAATACTTTCCTGATGTGCCTAAAACTGAACTTTATGAAGTAGTGGAAAGATATAAGGGCCTCTTCTTCATGAGAAGAAGGAGACTCCTATTGCTAGAAGGAAAAGTCATGGAAGTGGTAAAAGATACCCACTCCCTTGCTCAATCCACTCTAAATTTGCATCAAGTGGCAGAAGCCAACCAGAAAGCTGAGCAAGAACCGGAAATCAGCCAATCGGATGAAGCGTATGATAGTGAAGGAGTACCGGTCACTAATGAAATGGAACCTATTGATGTTGATTCCTTGAAAGGTGAAGATGTTACTCTAGGGACACCAACTGAAGTGACAGGACAAGAAAAATAGGCAGAGGAAGGGAAGAAGCAACAGGAAGAAGGAAAGAAGAAACAAGCAAATGAAGAGGGAAAGAGAAAAGAAGAAGAAAAGAGGAAACAAGAAGAGGACGGGAGGAAAGAAGAGGAAAATAAGAGACAAGAGAAGGAAGTGGAAAAGAAATAGAAGGAAGAAGAAAAGAGACAAGAGGAAGAGAAGAAGAAGAAGGAAGCGGAGAAGGAAGAAGAAAAGAAACAGAAAGAGGAAAAGAGAAAGGAAGAGGAAAAGAGGAAGCAAGAAGAGGAGAAGAAGAAGAAGGATGAGGACGAAGAGAAGCAGAAAAAAGAAGAAGAGAAAAGAAAAATAGAGGAAGAGGAGAAAAAGAAGGTAGAAGAAGACAAGCTAAGAGTGAAAGAGAAGGAGGAAGCAGCATAGAGAACTCAAGTGGAGACTCCAAAGGCAAACGGTAGTCAAGCCAAACTGGCTGACATTACCGGTCCAATTGACCTCCAATCTGCTAATGAATTAGAGCTGCTACAAATCATTAAGCTTGCTCAAGAATGCCTAGAGGTGATAAGGAGGAAGAAGGAGCAAGACGTGATCCAAGTTGCGGTGGACACTCTTACCGGTTTGATACCCGATACCAACCTCCCTAGTACTGATTCCTCTCTGGCTCAACCGAAACTCTTCACAGTTGTGGAGGACCAGGTACAAAGCCTAGAAGAGGTTGCCGAAGTGCATGCCAAGAAGGAGCATCAAAAGGCTTTGAACAATGCCTTGGTGAAAAAGTTACATGAGCTCCGGTCCGATCTACAAAAGGCACAAAAGGACATCAGAGATGCAATGGATGAGGGGAAATTTTTTCTCAGTAAGATATGTCTACCCCATCTATTTTGTGATGATGTGCTTGCCTAGAAAGACAAACTGCAAACTGATTTACAGACATTCATAAGCACCTTCAAGACCCCATATGATTCCTTTACTGCTTATGGGCAAACCATTCACTGGTTTCAACTTCAGGCTGCGAGAATTGATTTGGAGATCAGCAACCAGACCAAGGATTTGCAAGAACTACAACTGGTTCTACTACCAAGACTGCAAATACTTCCGAAGTGCTATCTCAATCTGGATGCCTTGATGGTTACTCAAGAGATGAGTACCTTAGACACCGTGGAGGAACAGGTATCCCAGATGCAAACAGAGAGTGAGGATGCTACCTCATTACTTGAGTCATGGTCGTTATCCATGAAACAATTTATGCAGGACTTTAAATCTATTTTTGACAAATTTCACTCTTTATTGTCATAAACATTTATTTAGCTAATAGAAACATGGGTTATTCAGCTGTATTTTGTCATTGTTGGCAAAGGGGGAGAAGTATTCTGGTATTTAAAATTTTGATGCATGCTATGTATACTCATGTTTATCTCTGTAAGGAAGTAGTATACATTGTTTTTTTTTTCTGCAAAGGGATAGTGTATATGCTTAGGGGGAGTATTTTTGATTATCGCATATTTTTTTGTAAAAACACTTAGACGTCAAAATTTTTCCTAAATGTTGCCATCAATGCCAAAGGGGGAGATTGTTGGCATTTTTGATGATTATGTTGTGATTTTCATTGATGGACACACACTTTCTATGAGGTCACTTTTTATATGTATGAGTTATGCTCAACCGGTATTTGTTTCAAACCGGTATTATGTTATAGTCTTGAGACTATCGGTGTCTTGCAGAAAGTGTTTACCAATCTCAAGCAGCATGAGGACCTCAAGCAGTTCGAGGATCTCAAGCGGAGTGGAGCAAAGGAACTAGAAGCGACAGTTATCATTTTCCCAGTCTTCATTTTTGTCAACGGTAATCTGTTGAATAATTAAACCGGTATTACTCTGAGTTACCAACCGATAATCGGTAAAGTTATATAAACCGGTAATACTCTATGATGAGTTACCAACAGGTATATGTTTGTGATGAGTTACCATCCACCAACACTTTGATGGTGATTTTGTGTCGTGTTACCAAATGTGTCTAGATACAATGAACCTAAGAACTTGCAATGTAATCCTATTGGACCAACATGAAATCAGATTCCTTTTAAGGACATCATGTCTAGGGTTTTAGTATATGTGTGTAGCTATTAGGTTTTGTGGTGGTTGATGAGTTCTTATATGTGCGATCTTAACAGAAAATATCAAGTCCGTGTGCTATAACAGAGTGTGGATTTACTAAAGACTGAAGTAATGCTAAAATGCATTAGCAATGAGCTATCATGGATCTAACCAAGCAGATTGTGCTATTTGCTAGATCATTCACTTGTTGATTACTCACATCTTTGAGAAGTTAGAAACCCTTAATCGAGTAGGCCCAGAAAAGCCTTTGTAAATCCTCTTACAAGGTGATTCACATCTGTGGATCTAAAATCCTCTCACAAGGTAGTCTTTAATCAGACTTATCTCCTAACAGAGATTGAGATTCCTAACAGGATCTGTTCTGGTAAAGAACATTGTATGACCTTAATCGGTCTAACCTTAACCGGTCTGGTTACTATTCTGTAGATAGTTACTTGTGAGTTTCATCTCACCGTGGTTTTTCCCATTTGGGTTTCCACATCAAAATCTCTTGTGTTATGGTGATTGTGCTTTTGTGGGTGAATGCCTTACTTGCTATTTGGTTTGTATTTGTATTAACTGGTTTGTTAGTTAAATTGTTATACCGGTTTACTACTAGACTGATAAAGTGTTTGAGTTCAATAATTTTTGGTATACTAATTCACCCCCCCCTCTAAGTATTCATCATCACATGCATGGGATACAATACCACCGAGGTGCATAACCACTTTTACATTCATTGTACAAAAACACTTTTACATTCACTTTACATAATCACTTTTACATTCATTGTACAAAACACAAAAATGATCTCAAAATATCACACTCTAAACATCATTAAGAAACTAAATATATACCAAATAAGTCTTCATGAAGTCGGCTTAGCCGAAGCAAAAGTTATCTCAAAAATCCTTTATAGGCTATTGCAAAAACTGATCTTATCATATCAAAGATGTTGACCAAAACACAAAAAAGACTTTCTCCATAACTCAAGGAATATACATGAACACTAAAGCTAATATATTGCCGATGATTTTAGAGGAAACCAAACAAAAAAAATTCATAATGCACTAAGCCAGAAGACATGGTACTTCATTATCAGACCCATAGTTATGTCGCAACAAAACCTTACAATAATATTTGACATAACAGAGTGACGTGGACCCAAAAATGGAATAGGCCAGACCTAATTGAGTATTGAAGCTTGTAGAACTTGTGTCAAAATATGTCGGACTCATGTTGGATCACAAAAACATCAATGACATCAATGGCAATATTGTAACAAATATATGCAACATGTTGTTGGCATTGATGTCAACTTGAATGTGTTGTCATTAATTTCAACTTGAGGTCAACTTGATGACCTATTAGACTTGTATACAGTTTGATTGATATTGTTGAAGAGATTGAGAAATGATGTAAGGAGATAAATTTTTAAGAGAGATGGACTTGATGACCTATTAGACTTGTATAGAGGTTGTTTGATATTATTAAAGAAGTTAAGAAATGATGTAAGTTGAGAGAGATAGTTTTACATAGATGGTTACATACAATCAACATGATTGAAGACATACACAACAATCCAAAAGACTAGAAGTTGTATTCATGTCAATAAGTTAATCTAGATACATGGTATGTACCTAGTTTAGCTTGTTGCACATGATTTATCCTTTGGTTGAGGGTTGTAGTTGCTTTGATTAATGTCTAAAAGTTCAAGGAGTTAGTTGACCAAAATTTGAGCCAGGATTCATACTTGTGCTTTTGGGAAAGTTGTCTAAGGGTCAAACAATGCATTTTCCTAAGTTTGTCACAATGCATTTTTGTCCATATTCCTCTGCCTTACTTGATTTGACCTTGCAGTTTTGGAGTTAAATTTTGTTCGAAAATTGAGTTGTTGTCTTGTGTTGTGTTTTCATTCATGTCAACCTATCTAGTGTTATCAATGATATCACCGTGTGTTGTAGTGGTTCATAAATGAATATTTTGATTTTGTTGTGTGGTCTGGTAGTGATGTTGAGTTAGTTTGAGGTGTTTTTGGAAGGTTGGTGTAGTCTAAGTTTTGATATGTAGGAAATAGTATTTATGTAGGAAATATTTTTTAATGTCTCAAAGGAAGAATGCTTTGCATTCCTAGAGTAAGTGAAGATTACAGAGTACAGTTTTAGATTTGTGTATATTGTGTTATCAAGTTTATAGGTCTTATGTTGCTAAGATGGTAAAGTTGGTTGTTGTTGTTTTTGATAGTGGGGTGTCTGTCAGAACTGGTCTAGAGAATTCTTGGCTGTTCTTTGATATGTGGTTTTCTATTTTGTAGCTTGGAGGACATGTTCATTTGGTTTGTGTAGTGTTCTAGTTTAATTTTCTAGTGATGGTTTGGTTGGAAAGTGCAGTTATGGCATTCCGAGTTCAGTGTTGTCAACTGGGTTGGTTTATGGTTGACTGAGGTGGTGTATCTTATATGGGTTGGTTTCAAAATTGCAGTAATAAGTTAATTATTGTTTAAGGTTTGATATATTAGAAGTAAAGTATTTTGAGGTCTAGAATGATTCATCCCCCCTCTCAATACTGTGGTGTGTTCAACAATTGGTATAAGAGCCCAGTTCCTCTTAGAAAAGCTTAACCACTTGAGGAAGATCAAGAATTTTGTGGGAAGTTAATTTCAAAGAACCAAAGTTTGATGGCACAAGTTAATCTTATTAGAAGAAAATGATGGAATGCCATTTGGATTCTCTATAGACTAGAATATGGGAGTGTATCCAAAAGGGGTGTACTACTCTGACAAATGGTCCTCAGACTCTGAATGAGGTTAAGGCACATGAGAAAAATTTGAAGGCTAAAGTTGCACTTATTAGCTCTTTAAGCGATTTAGTATTTGTTAAAGTTATAGGTTTGAAATATAATAAATAGATTTGGGAGAAGCTGAGTAGTGTACATATGGAGTTGATCAGAAAACCAAACAAGACAAGATGACAAATCAGAAGCACAAGTTTGAGAATCTGAGAATGTCTGATGATTAGAACACTGAAAGCTATATCCATCAAATAAAAGAGATTGTGAGAGAAATTAAGGGTATTGGTGGTAAATTAGAAGAAAGTGAAGTTGTGAGAAAAGTGACATTGACACTGCCTAAAAACTACAACCCTAAGAAGTATGGCATTGAAGAAAGTCATGATATGGAGAAGTTCATCTTGGATTAGTTGCATGGCTCACTCTCTACATTCGAGATTGTTGAGATAGAAAATTTGCAGAAAGAGAAGAAAAAATTAAACATCCAAATCTACCAATAATATTGAAGATGAACCCAAAGCAAACAATAACATGGATGAGATTGAAGAAATGTTTGTGAAAATACTGAAGGAAGGATCTAAAAAGTACAAAGGTAAGTTACCCTTCAAGTGTTTCAATTGTGGAAGAATCTGTCATTATGCTGTAACATCGTAAATTGTACGCACTTGCTAAAGCGGTACAATTTCACACCTAGTTTAGCACCCGCCTTGGCGCATTTTGCATTTTGCATTGCATTTTCCTTTAGCACTTAATTAATCAAATTAATTAGGTCTAAGGTTCTATTTCATCATCTTCCACATCATAAAGTCAGGCCCTTTTCATTAAAGTGTGCCCCTTTCATTTTATTCCTCCAATACACCATTTAATCAAAAACCCTAATTAGGTCCTATTTTGAACTTGGGGGCTTGATTTCGGGGGTCAAAACATCTCGAAATCACCTGTAACTTCGGGATTCTCTCTGAAATTATCATATCCGACAGCCCTGAAAATTTGGTGAAAAGTTGTCGGGACCATGGTGCCCGGAGTGCACACGGTCCCAAACATTTTTCCCGAAATTTTAGGAGCGCGATCCAATCATAAAATAAAGCTTAACCCCAAGAAATTGGCGGGAGATTCAATCTCTAGGTCGGCCAAAAGTTGAAATTAAGACCTAGGGTTTCATATATAAGAGCTCTCTTTCTTCATTTGAAAGGATCAGAATTTTGGTTTCAGGGACCTTCGATGCAGAGAAAGAGAAGATCTTTGAGGACTTCAACAACATTCAACATCTATCCATCAAGAATTCATCAATTTCATTCATCCATTAAGGGCTTTGAAGGCATTGAAGAGCAATAAGGGATCACCGACTGAAGATTGGCTTGTACCCCTCCCTTGGGGTTGGGTATGAATTCATGTTGTTTTCATGTCTTTGCATAAGCCTCATTATATCACTTGTATTCATGCTTTAGATCTCTTTACATCTTGATTTGGAGCATTTACATTATCATTTACAAACAGTTAGGGTTTACTTTCTAGGTTGCTCTAGTTTGCTTACTTGCATTTTAGGATCTTGCACACACACAAGGTCTACACACACACTACTTTTACAATACAACTTGGCTATTTGTGGAGGTGGAAATCACCAAAGCGAGGGTTTGACTAAGGCAAAACCCTATATAGCCGCCCACCATACCTTTTCAGATATAAGTGCAGGTTTCGGGATTTGGACGACGCCGCAAGTTGCAGATCCGACGGAAGCAAACAAAGACTGAACTTCACACCAAATTTCAGAGCAAAAGACCAGGACAGGGGCGTGGGGCACCTTGGTCCTACCAGGATAGGGGCGCTAGGCACCCTAGTCCCTGGGACAGGGGCGCCGGGCACCTTGGTCCTTCTGTCAGACAACATCTCCGACAGTTTTTCAGGTTGCGAAATAGTAGTTTTAGGTGCAGTTTCAGGAGCAGAATCAGGATAGTGGCACCCGCACCCCTGTCCCAAACATTTTCACTCAGATTTTAACTCTGGGTACGCATCTGCATTCTTATTTTATCCTTGTGTTTACAGCTTTCCATTGTTCAACTTCAATTCTGCAATTTTGTTATTAGTTCATACTTGCACTTTGAGGTTAGGAATTGAACTTGCATCATTTTATCTTTCAATTACAAAAAAGGAATAGAAACTGTAATAGGTAGCCCGTGGCTCTCTCTTTTACAAAAAGAAGTAGCCAATTGTGTGATACCTCTAGGCTCTTTTGTATTCCGCAATGTGTGTCAAAAGGTAGGATTAGGACATGTTAACCTAGTCTCGCTTTTTCCCCTACACATTTTGGTGAACCCGACTTGAAACTTATTATTGCTTTCTCTTGCATTGCATTTGTTAGATCTAGATCTAGATTTAGTGTGTTTCATTTTCATTTAAAAAAAAAAATAAAAAAAAATAAAAATAAAAATCAAGAAAAAAAAAAGGAGAGTGTGTTTCTTTGTTTCTTTGCATTGTGTGTTTAAATTTTATGCAATCTTTATTTCAAAATGTCAGATTTTTATTTGCAAGATGTTCATATTTATGATGAGGTATGCAATTATGTCGATTATGAGTATAGCCAAGATGAATTAGATGAAGCTTTAGATGAATTTTTGAATCCTAAAAATGCCAAACCTTCGTTTTACCAAAGACTCATAAACCTGGTTACTATGCCATTTCGTTGTGATGAGAAAGATAAGCCGAATGGTTCCTCTCAAGGGTACATTCCTATCAACTCTTCCACTGAATCTAGTAACATGGTTGTTTTCAATGATCCCCTTTATGAAGAGATTTCTCCTTTTGAATCAAAAGATAAACCTTTTAATCGATATGATCATGCTTTGTTGGATGATGCTCTTGATGACTTTGTGGCTTTGTCGAAATCTTTAAACAAGAACAAAACTTCTAAATTAGTTAACATGATAAAACTAAAAGAGCATAATAAGCCTCTCTTTGAAGTCCAAGGTGCTTATCCTTCTCCCACTTTTCAAGTTCCTAAATCACCTCCCCTTACTGTCCAAGGAGGGTATGGTCATGATTCCTTTCTTACTCCGAATAAACCTATCATCACTGTGCAAGGAAGAAAAGCTATGAGTCCTTATAGTTATGCCAAGCAATTAACTAGAGAGAGTTACCATGTGGTTGCCCATACTTATCATACTAGAAATAATAGGCAGCCTAATCCTCCTCCTGTTACTCTAGTTTCTCTTCCTAATCCTCAACCAATTCTTCCACAAGCTCCACGTATTTCACAAGTTCTTAGTAAGGAATATGATCTCATAGAACAACTTAAAGCTACCCCTGCTAAGATATCCCTTTGGGATTTGATTCAAACTTCTTCCGCTCATCACGGGATGTTACAAGATGCCTTGAAAGATTTGAATGTTCCTCCACCAAATACATCTAGTAATATAGTGTCTTTGGTTAACTCTGTGATGAATCCTAAAGCTCAAATTGTGTTTACTCAAGATGAATTGCCTACTAGTGAAATTCAACATCAATATGATCCCTTGATGATTGTGGTTATCATAAATGACACTGCTATAAGATGAACACTGGTAGATAATGGCTCTGGCCTTAATGTGTGTAGCATTAATCTATTGCATAAGATGAATGTGGATAAATCCCTTATTGAGCTTGACTCTCGTCCCATTCGAGGCTTTGACAATGTGGCTAAGTCTTCATTAGGTATTATCACCTTACCCCTCACAGTGGGGCCTGTTACTTTGCCTACTCCTATCCATGTTATTTCGGGAAATCTAACATACAACTTGTTATTAGGGAGACCTTGGATTCACAGTATGCAGGCTGTCCCCTCTACATTGCATAGACAAGTTAAATTTATTTATAACAATAAGACATATACCTTGATAGGTGATACTAATTTCCAAGCTTGTTTGCAAACATTTACTTCCAAAGGGGGTTCTTCTAAGCCTTCCTCTTCTAGTGGTGACTCTTTAAACAAGATACCTATCGATGAATCTTTACTCTTTGATGATCAAAATTCTTTGGATGAGTCTAAAGCTCTGGAAGAAGATTCTTCTCAACTCGAATCTACACATGAGAAGGCTTTTGATCCTGAGAAGGTTCTCGCAGAAGACGATTGGGGATCTCTTGATTTTAATCCCACCTTTGTAGGTGAGTATAGGGTCCCTTCTAGAGAGCTTAAAGTTGAAAACAAGGAAGAAGCTAAAAATCAATCAATCTTACCTGAACCTATGAGCAATAATTTTGTGGCCGCCTCTCAAACTTCTTCTCCTCACACCTCTAATTCTGAAGGATTCGATTGTTTGTCTTATGAAAAACCACCTTCTCTTTCTGAAATGGCTGATCGTTATGGTCGTGGTTTTCATATTCTAGCTAAGCATGGGTATCATGGAAATGGTTGTGGCACTCATGAACAAGGGATAAAGTTTCCTCTCGAGAATAATCTTTATGATGTGACCTTTGGACTTGGTTATAATCCCTACAAATGTACTAAAGCTTCTAAGAGACCATGTATTAGTGTTAATGTTATTTCTATATCTCTACCAATGAGACACCGTGAGTATATTGATGGGGATCCTTCGTGTGCCTATGCTTTGGATGTATTTCCTACTGATGATGCTTTAGCTGAGTTTTTAGGAGCATATGATACTCTTCCTCATTATCATCACAATAGGGGATTTCCTTATTGTTTGAACACTGAAGCTTATTTTGGAAAAGAGATTGATAATGATGAGATTGTGAAAGAATTCCCTCAGTTAAAGGATACTCCTCAACAAAGTAATCTTCTTATAAGTGATACCATTGATGTTAATATGGATCCTTGCAATGAAGAAAAAGTTATTAGGATTGGGAAATGTTTGGATGAAGAAGAACAAAAATAATATGTAGATTTATTGCGTGAATTCCCTGAGATCTTTGCTTGGACATATTCTGACATGCCTGGTATAGATCCTAAGATTGTTACTCATAATATTGTCTTAGTTCCCGATGCTAAGCCTGTGAAACAAAAGATTCAAAAAATGAATCCTAAGGTAGCTTTGCTTGTTAAAGCTGAGATTGAAAAATTATTGGAGGCTGGATTTATCCGCCCTATTGATTATTCCCCGTGGATTTCAAATATTGTCACTGTGGCTAAATTAGATAATAAAATAAGAATGTGTACCGACTTTCGAGATTTAAATAAGGCTTCTTTGAAAGATGATTTCCCTCTCCCAAACATTGACATGATAGTTGATTCTACAGCAGGACATGCTTTGTTATCCTTCATGGATGGTTTTTTAGGATACAATCAAATCTTCATTAATCCTCAAGATCAATTCAAAACTGCTTTCACCACTCCTTGGGGTACGTTCTGTTGGGTGATGATGCCTTTTGGGCTTAAAAATGCCGGTGCAACTTATCAACGAGCGATGACCCTTATCTTTCATGATTATATGCATAAGATTTTAGAAGATTATGTTGACGATATTTTAGCCAAATCCATTCTCCGTATAGATCATATTAAGATCCTGCGTTAAATCTTTGGAAGAATTCATAAATATCACATGCGCTTGAATCCCCGAAAATGTGTTTTTGGTGTGGATTCATAGTTTTGTATCGTGGGATTGAGGTGGACACTAAGAAAATAGATGCTATTGTCAACATGCCACCTCCCAGAAATGTGTCTCAACTCAAAAGCTTACAAGGAAAGATTCAAGCTATTCATACGTTCGTATCTCAACTTGCGGATCATACTTTTCCTTTTACTCAACTTCTCAAAAAGAATATCACTTTTCAATGGAACGAAGATTGTCAGCAAGCATTTGAAGATTTAAAAGTATATTTGGCTAATCCTCCTATCCTTCAACCCGCCGAACCTTCTAAGCCCTTTCTTCTTTGTACAGCTGCTTCCTCTCATGCTCTTGCAACATTATTGGCACAACATGATAAAGACGGTAAAGAGTGTCTGGTTTATTATATAAGTCGAACCTTACTCGATTATGAGACCCGATATTCTGCGATAGAAAGACAATGCTTGGCCTTGGTGTTTGCAACTCAGAAATTGAGACATTATCTTTTAAATTCAGAAGTCCACGTCATGGTAAAGTTTGATCCTTTGAAGCATCTTTTCTCTAAAACTAATTTATCAGGGCGCCTAGCTAAGTGGGTTATGATGTTAACTGAATTTGACCTTAAATTTGTTTCACAAAGAGCAATTAAAGGGCAAGCGTTGACCGATCACTTAGTTGAGGTCCCTTCACCTTTCTCCTTCCCTAACCCTGAGTCCTTTCCCGATGATTTCATTCTTTGCACAGAGAGAGATGAAACTTGGGAGTTGTACTTTGATGGCTCTAAGTGTCGTATGGGATCGGGGGCAGGTGTTGTTCTGATTTCTCCTACAAGGAAATCCATTCCCTTATCTTATCATCTCAATTTCCTATGTACCAATAACATTGCTGAGTATGAGGCTCTTATAGCAGGAATAAAGGCAGCCTTGGCTTTGAATGTAAAGCACATACATATCTATGGAGATTCTCAATTGATTATAAGACAAGTAACAGGACTGTATCAAGCAAAACAAGACAAATTATCACAATATAAAGACCTTGCTATCTCTTTGTTACAAAAATTCGATTCTTATACCATGGAACCTGTTCCTCGAAAAGATAATCGACATGTGAACACAATGGCATGTGTGGCTTCTCTTGTATCTTTAGAGGACCCTGTGGTTGATCTTAAATTTGCTATTCACAACCTTATTTCTCCAGCTATTGTAGATGATTCTAGCCTGGTGACATGTTGTGACTTTATAGACTCAGATGAATGGTATTCGCATATTGTAAGATACTTGACCGATGGTACCTTTCCTGATTCCGCCAATAGGAACACTAGGGCTAGAATTTGCAAGCTATCTGCTAGATATATCATTCTTTCTAATGTTCTTTACCGAAGGGGTTATAACGGTCTTCTCCTTCGTTGTCTTAACAAATCGGAAATCCCTATTGCCCTTGAAGAAGCACATTCAGGTGCCTGTGGGGGGCATTTTGGAGGCAAATCCTTGGTTCAAAGGTTGCTTCGTATGGGATATTATTGGCAAACTATGTAGCAAGATTCTTTTTCATTTGTTAAGAAATGTCATCAATGTCAACAACACAATAATCTGATTCATGCTCCTGCCCAAGAACTTCATTCTCATGTAGCTTCTTGGCCTTTCTCTGCATGGGGGTTGGATCTCATTGGTAAAATCTCTCCTCCTTCATCTCAAGGACATACTTTCATTATAACCACAATAGATTACTTTACAAAGTGGGTAGAAGTTGTTCCCCTTCGCTCTACTACTGCTGAAGTGATTTGTCGATTTCTTCTAGAAAACATTATTTCTCGATTCAGGATACCTTCCACTATAATTTTAGATAATGGGACATCATTTAAGAACAAGGACGTGAAGAAATTCCTCGAGAAATATCATATCAAACATCGATTTTGTACACCATACTATCCTCAATCAAATGGTCAAGCCGAATCATCCAATAAGATAATTGAACAAATTCTTTGCAAAAACCGTGAATAAGCATGGTAAGGATTGGAGTACTCAGCTAATTTATGCTCTTTGGGCTTATCGAACGAGTGTACGAATTGCTACAGGAACCACCCCTTATAATCTTGTTTATGGTGCTGATGCTATCATGCCTTTAGAGTTAGAGATTCCATCACTTAGAGTTTCTCTCAAAGGTATAGTAGATGATGACTCTTGTAGAGAACAAAGACTTTAGCAACTTGAGATGCTTGATGAACAGTGTATAAATGCTCTTGAGCATATTCAAGCGTATCACAAAACCCTACAACGAAGCTATAATGATAAGGTGATTCAACGTTCTTTCTCAGTAGGTGACTTAGTTCTCTATGAGAATCAGCGCAATGTGAATGCCTTACCTGAAGAAAAGGGAAAATTTAGTCCTAATTGGCTTGGACCGTATATTGTTATTGAAGATTATGGATCAGGTGCTTATAAAATAGTGGGTGTAGATAGTATGCCTCTTAAAGAACCTATAAATGCTATGCACTTGCATAGATACTTTGCTTAATTCCTCATTCCTTATCTTTTATGTCATTTATCTTCTTATCACTTCTTCAAAAATGGATAATATGTTAGCATATCTTTGTTAGAGAAAATAGAATTAAATGATGTTTTGTTTAATCTATATTGCTTTGTTCCTGACAAGCGTGTTTCTTTACTCTATAGTTTGTCTTGAATTCATCTATGTAAATTGCAAAAGATTTACATTTTCATTATGCTGGCATATTATACAATGTCTTTATGTGTTAAATAGAATTGTATCATGTGTTTTTAAATCACATTACTTATATGATTCTTAGGATTAACACATATTTCTTCTCTATCATCAATGTAGTACTTGATCAAATATTTTATTTTACTTAAGTCACACATGTATCAATTTAATCATGGAGCATTGAAAAATCAATCACATGGAAATTAAATTCAGAACATACATGTACATCTACCAAATGTATTAACTTTAATCAAAATACACATTGTTTTAGGCATTAAAGATAACACATTTGAGACAAAGAGAAGCATGTATATATATATATGTGGATATCGTCCTCTCAGTAGGCGGCTCCTCTGTAAGCATGCTAGTTGCCTCTCCATTCCATCCCATCTGTGCATCTACAGATATGGTCTCCATACTGTCACCTCAGCTATCAACCTATCGAATGTCACTCTCCAATATAGTAGATCCCCAAATCTCCACTCACTGGTAAGTGGATAAGCAAACACCCTAGGTCACTCGCTAGCCGCACTCATCGGATAGCCGACAGGCCTGGTGCATGTAAAGTGCTCAAATATCCACACCTGCAAAAGTGTGCATGTCATCAAGCTACAACCCTGTCCAGAAACATACTCCTCGAGGTCATGATAGAGATGTGCAAGCATACTCTGACTCCAGGCATATACTCTCCTATGTCTCTCCATAGCCCTGATGCACCATGTGAGACCCCCATGCATGTGCGTACCTCGCCCATTAGGGCAGACAGCTAGTGCAATGATGGCAATCATAAGACGTCTCACAAGGGGCACTTCTCCTGTAGGATGTAAGAGCCAACTGACCATGATGCGACCTCTCGTCTCGCTCGGCATGACTCTCCCTATGTAGTATACCTGCTCCCTCTGATGGTCCTCCGCTGACCGATCGGTCGCATATGTCACGGTAGCTCCTCTGATCGGTAGGTGAAGTATGCGGTACACATCCTCAAGTGTAACTGTCATCTCTCCTACTGGAAGCTGGAATGTACATGTGTCAGGATCCCATCGCTCCATGGGTGCCATCAACATCACAGGATGGAATTGAATGGTCGGCATAAGGATCATATACCACAAACCTACTATAGATAATGTATCTCTCTCTGCCTGAGTCAGCCGAGGAATCTGATCTTGTAAACTATGAAGAATTTGCCCCGCTATGTGCTCTCTCATGTATGGGAGGCTCTGCAATACAAAAAAACATCAATGTAATCAGTACTCAATCATCAAAATCATCTATGCCAAAAATGCAAACTGATGAACATCGAAAGCTAACCCTTGCCAAGTCCTGATTGGGACCATGGCGCCTTGAGGGGACCATGGCGCCTTGAGAGGACCATGGCGCCCTTCAGGGACCATGGCGCCCCACAGGGACCATGGCACCCTTCAGGGACCATGGCGCCCTGATAGGACCATGGCGCCCTGGGTGGGACCTAGGGTCAGATTCCAGGGTCTGCATTCGATCACAGAAACTGAAATTCAACAGAAATACAGAAAGTCAAAGTCAAAGTTTAGTCAACTCACCTCGTCCAGTGGCTCATCACCAATCACGGCCTGTTGCATAATCTCTATCCTCGTGGGACGCTCCGGTCATCGTGAAGGCATGATGATGGCTATGTGGGCTCCGTTGCAATGAACAATACTCAAAAATCAACAAAGTGACAAATGCAATAGTCACTTTCGAGGTATATACTTTCATTCCTTTACCTTTACTTTCAAAACCCTAATTTTCCTCTATCACTCATTTCATCATAACTTGAGTTTGGGAGATGCGATTTTTGAACCGTTTGTTTCATAGGAATCATATTTTCGTTCCCTTACTCCCTTGATGTTCCAAAATGTGCTCTGATGAAGCCTCTTTAGTGAACATCTATCATCAATAATCTCTCACACAATTTGTCGTAAGTAAACATGCTACCCTATTTCACCTCCCTAATAAGCAAGCCGAAACAGGGGGGGCATATAGCTACTCACAAATTTCATCACTTTCCTTAGTAAGCATTAGGTGATTTTGTGATCTAATGTGTGTTTTGTAGGGTATGATTCCTAACTGTGTACTGCAGATACCGCTGGGGGCTTCGTTCGACGGACTTATAGATATATCCTTTTTCAAATAATGTTTACTTTCCTGTACTTTAGCTTGCATATGCACGTAGTACTCATATGACCGCTAAAGTGGGGGCTAAATGTAACGTCGTAAATTGTACGCACTTGCTAAAGTGGTACAATTTCACTCCTAGTTTAGCACCCACCTTGGCGCATTTTGCATTTTGCATCGCATTTTCCTTTAGCACTTAAATAATCAAATTAATTAGGTCTAAGGTTCTATTTCATCATCTTCCACATCATAAAGTCAGACCCTTTTCATTAAAGTGTGCCCCTTTCATTTTATTCCTCCAATACACCATTTAATCAAAAACCCTAATTAGGTCCTATTTTGAACTTGGGGGCTTGATTTCGGGGGTCAAAACATCTCAAAATCACCTGTAACTTCGGGATTCTCTCTAAAATCATCATATCCGACGACCCTGAAAATTTGGTGAAAAGTTGTCGGGACCATGGCGCCCGGAGTGCACATGGTCCTGGACATTTTTCTCGATATTTTAGGAGCGATCCAATCATAAAATAAAGCTTAACCCCAAGAAATTAGCGGGAGATTCAATCTCTAGGTCGGCCAAAAGTTGAAATTAAGACCTAGGGTTTCATATATAAGAGCTCTCTTTCTTCATTTGAAAGGATCGGAATTTTGGTTTCAGGGAACTTCGATGCAACGAAAGAGTAGATCTTTGAGGACTTCAACAACATTCAACATCCATCCATCAAGAATTCATCAATTTCATTCATCCATTTAGGGCTTTGAAGGCATTGAAGAGCAATAAGGGATCACCGACTGAAGATTGGCTTGTACCCCTCCCTTGGGGTTGGGTATGATTTCATGTTGTTTTCATGTCTTTGCATAAGCCTCATTATATCACTTGTATTCATGTTTTAGATCTCTTTACATCTTGATTTGGAGCATTTACATTATCATTTACAAGCAATTAGGGTTTACTTTCTAGGTTGCTCTAGTTTGCTTACTTGCATTTTAGGATCTTGCACACACACAAGGTCTGCACACACACTACTTTTACAATACAACTTGGCTATTCATGGAGGTGGAAATCACCAAAGTGAGGGTTTGACTAAGGAAAAACCCTATATAGCTGCCCACCATACCTTTTCAGATATAAGTGCAGGTTTCGGGATTCGGACGACGCCACAAGTTGCAGATCCAACGGAAGCAGACAGAGACTGAACTTCACACCAAATTTTAGAGAAAAAGACCAGGACAGGGGCATGGGGCGCCCTGGTCCTGCCAGGATAGGGGCGCTAGGCACGTTGGTCCCTGGGAGAGGGGCGCCGGGTGCCCTGGTCCTTCTGTCAGACAGCATCTCCGACAGTTTTCTAGGTTGCGAAATAGCAGTTTCAGGTGCAGTTTCAGGAGCAGAATCAGGATAGTGGCACCCGCGCCCCCGTCCCGAACATTTTCACTCAGATTTTAACTCCGGGTATGCATCTGCATTCTTATTTTATCCTTGTGTTTACAGCTTTCCATTGTTCAACTTCAATTTTGCAATTTTGTTATTAGTTCATACTTGCACTTTGAGGTTAGGAATTGAACTTGCATCATTTTATCTTTCAATTACAAAAAAGGAATAGAAACCGTAATAGGTAGCCCGTGGCTCTCTCTTTTACAAAAAGAAGTAGCCAATTGTGTGATACCTCTAGGCTCTTTCGTATTCCGCAATGTGTGTCAAAAGGTAGGATTAGGACATGTTAACCTAGTCTCGCTTTTTCCCCTACACATATGCTTCTAGATATAATTGTAAGGAAGACTATGGTAGAAGATCTAATGATGATAATAAGGGAAAAAATAATCATAAATCAAATAAAAAAAAAGAGAGAATAGATGACAAAAACAAACCTAAGAAGAATTTTTGCTCAATGGAGACTTATTTGTCTGAAGAAGAAGATGGTGATGACTCAAATGAAGAATCATTATTTTAAGATATAGAGGAGAAGAGTGATGAAAGGTCTGGTAATTCAGACAATGTGGAGGATAATGAAACACTAGTGAATGTGAAGATTGCATTGCATGCAAAAGTAGAGCCTAAAGCATGGATAATTAACTCTAGATGTTCAAATCATATGACAAGTGATAAAGGTAAGTTCATTGACTTTGACAAGTATAATGGTGGATATGTGATATTTCCAGATGAGGAAACTACACCTATTTGTTGTAAAGGTACTATTTCAATTGATAGTAAGCATAAGAATGATGATGTTTATTATGTTAAGGGTTTGAGACATAATATTTTTAGTGTGAGTCAGATGCATATTAAGGGTTATAAACTCATAATTCATGGGTTTGGATGTGAGATCAGAAAAGGAAGTTTCAAAAGATTAGGTGCAAAAGGTATAAGGACTAATGTCAATGTCTAATATGTGAAGGATAAAAGAGGAAGCAACTGTATGTTGACATAAAGCAATGAGTGTTGGCTATGACACAAAAGGATGAGATATATCAACTTTGACAATATGTTGAAGATTAGTTATACTCATTTTGTAAGGGATTTACCAAATATTCTCAAACCTATCAATGCTGTGTATAGGGAATGTTAGCTAGGAAAAAAAAGAGGAGATTCAATAACAACAAATATTCAACTTTAGAACCTTTGTGGCTGGAGCATACAAATCTACGTGGACCTACAAGGACAACAAGACTAATGGTGAAAGGTATTTTATGTTTCTTAGTGATGATTATTCTAGAATAACATGTGTTATTTTCTTGAGAGAAAAAATTGAAGCATTAGAAAAGATTAAAATATTCAAGTCTATGATTGAGAATCAAGTCGATACTAAGATAAATTTTTTAAGGTTTGATAAAGGATCAGAGTTTACTTCAAATAAATTTGATAGATTCTATTAGGAGTATGGTTTTAGAAGACATTTTTCTACTCCTAGGATTTATCAACAAAATATAGTTGTTGAAAGAAAGAATATGATTATTGTTGAAATGGCTTGAGCTATGATGAAGGATGGTAACTTGCCTAAGGTGTATTGGAAAGAGGTTGTGTATACTATTGTTTAAATTATTAACAAGGTTTAGATAAGTGTGAATCACACAAAGACACCTTGTGAGCTATGGAATGGAAGACCTCCTATAGTCAAGTATTTGACAATATTTGGAAGCAAGTGCTATTTAAGGAGAGATGAGGAAAATCTAGGGAGGTTTTATGTAAGATCAGATGAAGGCATATTAGTGGCATACTCTGCAATGAGTAAAACATACTGGTGTTACAACAAGATATTGAATAAGATTGTTGAAAGTGCAAATATCAGAGTTAGTGAAGAATGGAATAAGACTGAGATTGTAGTGAAGAATGGAATAAGACTGAGATTGTACCTAAATTTGAGAATGAGTGAGAAATTATTCCGATGGCTGCAGAAGAGAAGACTGCTTCAGAAGAGAACGAAGAAACAAGTGCAGAAGAAAAGGAACCTAAACAAACTCCTAAAATACTAGCAAAGTACACATGAAAAATTCACTCAAAGGAATAGATCATTGGAGACAATAATAAAGGAGTTAGACAAGAAGAAGACTTGCATAAATTAGTGAATAAGAAAAATATTGTTTCTTATCTCAGTTGGAACCAAAGGCCTATGCAAAATATTGCAAAGATGAAAGTTGGATTAAGGCAATGGAAGAGGAGCTACATTAGATAGAAAATAATTGGACTGTTACTACTTATCAAGTTGTCATTAGTTTTATATTCAAAGTCATACTATACATTCTAGTCGGTTAGTACTACCGAATCATGCAGTCGGTAAACACATAGAGAAGTAAGTATGCACAGTCTACTCGGTTACAGAAGAAAGCAGTTACAGAACACAGTATTCATCGAGCTGTCTACAGAGTATCTTTTTGAGACTACCGAGCAGTAAAGATGACACACCGAGTTGATATTCATTGAGTGAAACGTGTTACTAGATACATTGAACCTGGACATGCATATAAAAATGTGTTACAAGATCGAGGCACATCTAACCGTTATTACATTGGAAATTGTACCAGAAGATTGTGTATGATTACAAGGACAATCTAACCAATGAAATATTTTGTATAGTTATTCATTCGAGGAATCTTGTTTGTAAGATCGAAGCAATGAATTGGATCACCATTTTAAGAGATCTATTTATACAACATGAGTTAAGAGCAAGGTGTGTGCATGTATGTATGAAGGAAGACTGTTACAGAGACACAAAGGTCATCGAGAAAGTTTTTAGAGAACAGTCGAAGAACAGAGTAAACAGAAGGGTTTACCGAGTTACTATATGGGTTACCGAGGTATGCTATAAGCAAGGTAATCTTATTCTGAGCACATAGAATCTGTTATAACATTTCAGATGTAAAGATGCAGATATTTGTAATGATTTTATTGTAGTATTGTGAAGTTGAAAGAGAAACCTTTAACAGGGTAAAAGACTCTAACCAAGTCTATAAATTGTAAAGCCTCTAACCAGGTGCAACATTCATAATAAATGTTGTAAAATCCTTTAGCAAGGTAGATCTAACAGATCTTGATACTCCTAACAGGGTAAGCTATCAGAAATAGCTAAATGTAGCTCTAATTGAGCATTCTTTATTATTGCAGTAGTGAAGTTGTGGGTGCCATCCCCACCACAGTTTTTCTCTCTAACCAAGAGTTTTTGCATAACCAAAATATATGTGTTATGGAGTGAATCATGTATGATTGTTACCTATTTGTTTTAACTTTATTTTATGTTACTGCACTATTCGGTTTATGCATAACAGTAAAGTTATTATTCAATAAAAGTTTTGAAGTACTGATTCACCCCTCCCCTCTCAGTACATTAGCTTTCCATATTGGGCCTAACAATGGACTTGAAAATTGGTACCTAGACCAGTGGATAAGAATGTGATAGGAACTAAATGGGTGTTTTGGAACAAGCTTAATGAAGATGGAAAAGTCACACGGAACAAAACAATATTAGTGTGCAATAATTATTCATAGGGCGAATGTTGCTCCAGTTGCAAGAATGGAAGCTATATGGATGTTTCTTAGATTTACTCCTCACAAGAATTTTAAAGTATATTAGATGGATGCCAAGTCAACATTCTTGAATGGAGAACTTGAAGAAGAAGTATACATTGAACAACTAGATGGTTTCGAGTTGTTAGAAGATTCATATATGGTTTGTGTAGGACATTGCTGTTGCTAGGATATGTTGTTGTCATTGATGTTAATATATTCATGTGTTCCAGTGATTGCAGAGAGTTGTGTAATACCCTAAAAATGGTCATCTAAACCATGATCCCCTAATCTCGACAACGTCACCAAGGTCCTAACCAAAGGCAATTAAATAAATCTTGAGCACACAATTAATTCTTCAATCATCAATGTCACATGGCAAAATTAATCACCCATTATTAATTAAATATTTATTTAATTAATTAAATCATTCCAAGTAAATCATTTAAAATAATTATCTTATTTATTTTAATTAAATATCTTTTGCATATTTAATTAAATAAATCAATTTTCCATTAAATCATCAAAAAGAGGAGTTGTAGTCACACAAATCTGTCCAGCTTAATTAAATAAATATTCACTATTTATTTGATTAAAAATCCACTAGCCATCAGTTAATTAAATAAATATTTAATTAATTCATCTCTAAACATTGTTCTATTAATTAAATAAATTATTCAATTTATTTTAATTAATTCATTAAATCAAATTCAAAATCAATTAAATAAATAAAATCTATTTATTTAATTAAAATCCCCTTTTCCTCTTTTAAATAAATTTAATAAAAACATCTATTTAAAATCATTATCCCCCCCCACTTGCATTTTCCTACAAATGCAACTTGCACACATTTATTGAAATAAATGAATTTTTATTTTAAATAAAATCTTATTTTCCCTCACCCACCAAATCCACTTGCAAAATCTAATCCCCTTCTAGATTCTTCTAACCCCTTCCTAATTAGCCTAATTCATCCCCTAATTATTGTCACATTCCTAAGCAAAATGGAGTCACTTCTCAAAGACTTCAAAAGTCTTTGAAAAACATTTAATGCTTTGTGTGTTCAACAAATTAGCCCCCAAAGTCTTCCAAGACCACTAATGGCTCTTACATGACCACTAATGGCTCTTACATGACCATTTATGGCTCTTACATAACCATTTATGGTTATTTCAAACTTGTCTCCCCAAACATTTATTGTTTTGACCATATTCATCCTTTTCACATTTGCACAAGAGTTTATCCATTGGATAAAAGCTTTATTCTTTGAATAAAGAGTTTATTCATTCAACTAACCTTGACTTTAACTCCCAAGGTCATATCAAGCATTTAAAGCTTATTCCCTCTCCTCTCAACCTATCTAACATTGACACTTGTCATCTTGGGATTGGGTTGAAAGCCCTCACATGGATTTGAAATCATTCAATCATGACCCTTGTTGAGATTGCTCAATCTCAACCATCCATTGCTCCATTTTCCCTATAAATAGAGCCCATTTCTTCATAATCCAGATCCTAAAAACTTGTATGCATTTAACCTATAGAAATTTTAGAGAGCATTTTAGCATAGCAAACTCTTATATTGTCATTTTGGTTAAAATAAATCATTTTAGTATCAATAGCTTAAATATTAGCTTCTTTATTTACATTTAGAGCAATATTTCAATCTCAATCCTCCCTAAGCATCCATACTGCAAAAAGCTGCTAAGAGCTACATTATTTTGGAACTTGGAGAGGAGAGGAACAAGGGAGAAGGAGCTAAGAACATGCTAAGAGGCATTTGGAGATGCTTCATTATCTTTGTTTCATTAGTTAGATATATAAGCATGATTTTAGTAGCTCTCTTGATATGCCTGTTTAGATTAGTTTTTGATTGACTAACACTAACGTTTTCTTGTCTTGTGTGTGGTTTATCTTAGACTAACCTTGTCCATTTTGCAAAGCATCAGGAATTAATTTGAAAAATAAATAAAAATTGCCATAAATCTTCAAAAAAGGAAACAAATCAAGAAAGCGGAATTGGAAATTATGAGCACAAATCTTCAAAAAAGGAATTAATTGACAAAAAGAAAGAATTAAAAATTGAAAAAAGAAATCAATTAGAGATAATCTTGAAAAACAAATTAAAAATTGATGAATAATCTCAAAGAAAGCAATTAAAACAATTAAATATTAAAATTGAATGAAATAGAGAATAAATCAGTTTTTTTTTTGATTTTATCTTAATTTTAGTTCAATTTCCTTTGAAACTGAGAAAAGCATCCAATCACATCAATTCACCTGGATTGTGGTTCCTCTTGGAAATCTTGACCGCTCATCATCATTTGATCTCAGCCTTTGGTTTCTTTCTGAATTTTCTATAAATTTAGGCTCTCATCTCTCATTCAAAGATCCTGGAGAATATATTGTTATTATGTTGTTTTTGCTCTAGGTTCATTGAAATATTTCATATTAGTTATTGCATCCTTAGTCAAATCATCTAGCTTAATATTGCTTAAATCATGTTAGATTAATCATGCATATCTAGCTTAAATCATGCATATCTAGATTAATCTTGCATCCATCTAGCTTAAATCCATGCTCATATAGATTAAAAATCCTTGATTTAGGTGTTGTCTAGTCACTGGATAGCTTAGCAATCTGAGAGCAATCGAAACTCGCATCTACTAGAAGGCAATGGGTCACTTTGTAATGGTTTATTATTCATTGATTATTGATTTACTAACCATGCATCTAATGACTTGATTAAAGTGTTGTGTATTCTAGATACAGATACAGGTCCACTTTTCACATATTTTTGGCACCCACTGTGGGCAAAAGACTACTTTTTCAGCCTCAAAATCATTTTTTTAATCCTGCAGGTTTCGTCCGTACAATCTCTGTGAAATATCGTACGAGTGGTATTACTACATCGTACGACATTCTGTCGAAGCCTTTGATTTGTCGTACTAATAAAAAAGGGCATCATACAAAATTCTGTTCTGAATATCTGATTTTGTCTTCTGTTGTTTTATGCTAGTTCTAACTCGTACGATAAAAGCCTTTTGTCATTTTACTCTGTGATAATTGTCGTACGATGCTGTATTCTGTCGGGTTAAAACAAATTTCACTTTCCAGGTTTTCTGTCCAATTTTGATTATGCTATCGCTAACCCTGAATCGTCTTCTGTCTACCTAATATTTTCACAATCTAACAAGTTTCTTGCAGGACGCTTGTCAAAGAATTTATCAATCAAACATACGCCTGTCAAAGAATAAAAATAACATGACTAATGATACATTGTTTTTGTAGGTTGCCTAAAGAGAATCAACTAAACATCATGTATTCTTTAAATTCATTTTTAGGCATCTAACTTGCTATCTAGTTATAGAACAAATTTGTATTTCGTGTTTTAAGAAAAAATTGAGAGTTAGGAGAGTATGCTCTTGTCTATATAGACAATAAAAAATCCAGACCCTTGAGGCATTTTCTTTAAAGTTTGAGATTTGCATATCTTTAGTGGGCCTACCCTCCCAAGGAGTTAATAACTCTTAAATCCATTACAACCGGTGAGAGGGGAATGACCCAAATGGGAACGGCTAAATGCCAAGTACTCCAAACCACTATAAAATAAACGTGATTTGATGAAAATCAAGTCAACGACAGTGCTTGGGAATAAATCTCCTCTATATCTTCAGGTATATTAAACCTTGGTTTTCAAGGCTGGGAGACCTCTTAATTGAGTTTATACCTCGACACGCCAAATGAACCCCTTACTAGTTCCAATTCAAATTAGAAGCTACCCGATTTGCCTCCGAAAGGTTGATAATCTTTGTGCAAGAGAGATAGTAACTCTCCCAAGGCACTTGCCATATCGTGTCCCCATCAACGTTTGGAGTCAGCTAATACGATGTTGAGAATCCATTGCGTGAGACTCAGGAGCCATATTATGATTAGCTATTGTGTGTGTACCTAAGTCAGCAAGCAAAGGTTTTATTCTCTAAGCCATCTTCCATAGGGTTTGCATGTTGTGATTGAAGTTATTATTCATATTGCGTGTTTCTGTGTTTTCATCCCTGAAACTAAAGCTGGAATACTAAAAATGGAGAAAACAATGCCAAATAACTCAGTGATAAACTCTGTTAGTGTCAAAAACTAGTCTTCGTCGGTCATTGAAAATCAGCCCTATATCAAAAATTGGTCATACTCAGTCATGAAAAACTCATCATTTAATCTCTGTCCAGACATAGTCGTACGAGCCTTCTATTTTATCATTCTACTACATATCTTCTGTCGTACGAGATTCCATCAATCCTAACAGTCTGTCATTTGAGCTTGCATTCTGTGTCGTACAAAACCTGATTGTCTTTCGTCCGGGTCTGAGAACTGTCATTCTATCCTGAATACTGTATCGTATGATAAACCCTTGCATTTATCAGTTTGTCATTTCAGACATACCCATTTGTCGTACGGTATTAGGAAGCAACTCGTACAAAAAAGTACTACCATTTTTCTTGGAAGTTATTATATTGTCGTCTGGTCTTGGAAATCTTGTCGTATGAATCTCTAATTTTGCCAGTCCAGAATAGTCAAACTTGCCTAAAATAGTCTACAAGCGAGCCTAAAATTGGTTATCATCCTCCTGAGCATAAACAACCTTGATAGTGTACCCCTGCCGTTGCGTTGCATGATTTTGTCGATCATCTCTTAGCTAGTTCAATTAACATCTTATCAAACCTAAGTTAACTTAGGTAATGTCTTACACATGATAGATCATTCCCAAAACCATAGCAGATCTTAGTTACTTTACTCAATCACTATGTTAAATGAATAACTAGCTACAATTTGATCTTGACTTCTGCAACACATCTAGTTCTCGGTCTCGTCGGTTGTAAATGCCTTCTCAAACCAGAAGTTCTTGTAGCAAAATAGACAAAGGAAAAGAAACACCATTTTCATCAAACAAAAATCCATTCTTTGTAGAAGACCTCATCTCAAATAAACCATCATCATCACAAATAACAGTTTACGATCTACCAATCTTTGGTCAACCCCTATCTCCCATAATGTCTGGAGAAAGGCAAGAAAGACAAGCTAGTAAATGAGACACTTATGACAACCTCAACAATCATGCCCCTGACAATGAGTCCTCATCAACTGAGTATGAAGCCTCTAAACCTCCAGAGGTCGAAATACATAAATGTCAAAATGATAAAGATTTCCAAAAAATGATGAAGGTTATCATGGTTAGAGAAAAAGAAGACTATTTCCTAGAATTAGCAAAGCAAGGCGCCAAACTTCATACTAGTTATGATGTGGAGGCCCTCATCACTAAAGAGGAAGAGACACCATTGTGAATGCTAAACAAACAAATACAAGCGTTATGAACTGAGGTCATAGAATTAAAAAAAAAGATAAATCACCAAAACAATACTCTGGACACAATATGCCCATTCCCATTTGACAAAAACCTTTACATGCCTCCATTTCCCTCAAAAGTAGAAATGCCTAAGTTTGACAAATATGACAGGAATATAGATCCTCAAGACCATATTAGAGAATTTTATGCTTTATGTATGGAGTTCATGCATGACCAAACGTATCTCATGCACATTTTCCCAAGAAGTTTAGGGGGGCAAGATATGGAATCGTTCTCAAGTCTACCTATGGGAATAAAAACTTTTGAAGAATTAATCCAAATATTCCTACAATAGTAATCCTATAAAATTCGTCACCCAATCACTATGATAGAGCTTTGCAATACCAAACAAAAGATAGGAGAACCCTTTCTCACTTTTCTCCAACGATGGAGAAAGATGTTCTCTAGATATTCATGAACTATTCCAGATCTTGAGAAGATGGATATCTTTGTCAACAACTTAATCCCTGAATTGAAATATAGTGTCCAGATGCAAGTACATCCTTCATTCAACAAAATGGTAGATAATTCCCTCAGGATGGAAGACTTGCTTATAAAAAAGGGAGATATATCACTTTGGAAAGAAACATCACAGGGTTCTAGTTCTAAAGACAAGAGCAAATATTGGAAATTCGGCAAAGATAACAACAAAAACATTGTTAATGATGGAGTGGTAGACAATGGTAAAGCAAAGACAAAATCCACAATATTTAACTTGGCTAGTGACACGCAAGCACTCAAGGTAGCTGAAACTGCAACAGAAAATCCTCTGAAGAAAGCAAGAGAATGGTTTAAAGAGAAACCTTGGCTTTCAAAGCCTAAGCATGATTTTACTCCTCTAGATGAATCATATGAATCAAATTTTAAAACTTTATTGGCAAATGATCTGATAACATTACCAGACAATTCTAGACCATATGACCTAGAAATTAAACCCAAATGGTGGAGAGAAAATGAATACTGTGACTACCATCGGAACAAGGGACATAACATAAACAACTGCATGAAACTCCAATATGAAATACAAGATCTCATTAACGCTGGCAAAATCGTTGATGGAAATCACATGACTAATGCTGATCATAAGGCCTTTAAAGATCCCTTACTGACTTATGAACAAGGAGATTCCTCAAAATCCAAGGGAGGTGCTAAAGTCAATTATACCTACACTAACAACGATAACATGATCAACATGATTGAATCTTCCCAACCTGAATATTGCAATGTGATTATAATCAAATATAAACAAAATCAAGCACAAACTACTAATGCTGTGACCCATGCTCAAAAAAAGGTTACTCTCCAAGGAGCTAGTTCCTCAACTTTCGATCAAACAACATCAAACCTACCAAGTCCTCCAAATAGACAAACAAACACAATCACAACCAAATCAAAACAACTGGCTTTATCATCCTATCCTGGTTATAGTATTGTGAAAGAATTGAAAAGAACCAATGCTCAAATCTCCATTTTGGAACTGCTTAAGATCTCTTCCACTCATAGAGAGATCCTGAACAAGGATTTTCTCACCACTAGTGTCCCTAAAGATTTAGATGTAGATCAGTTTCAATCTATGGTGGGTCACCTGACTTCACCTCATTACCTCACTTTCTCTGAAGAAGATGATAACTCACTGAGTCACCTATATAACTAGCCATTACACATTGAAGCTATGATCCATAAACACCAAGTTAAACATGTTTTGATAGATGGAGGTGCTGGGTTGAATATCTGTACCTACAATCTACTAACACAACTGGGATTTTTTGAAAATGTTATTGATCCAACAAAGAAAATAACAATCAAAGCTTATGATGAAGAAGAAAGAACCTCTAAGGGTCTGGTTCTATTACCAATCATGGTAGGACCTGTAGAAAGAAATGTAATTTTTTAGGTCCTTGATCTTCCTCTTTCATACAACATCTTACTAGGGAGACCATGGATTCATTAAATGAAAGTAGTATCATCTACGTAGCATCAATGCTTGAAATTTCCTTATAATGGAGTTGAAGTCAGTATTCCTTCTAATACAAGCTATACCTGCAATGCATTACCATAGAGTGCTGATGCTTTTGTTCCTCATAATAAAGAAGCCTCTACAATTGAAAGTTTAGAATCTTTGCTGAAAGATTTAGAAAAGAAATTGAAAATCACAAACACTGGCATGGATGGCTACAAGATAGAGCATGTGCTCTTGCTAATGTCTCTTCTTCCATCACCAAGACAGTCGGGAAAACCATCAGAGGATATGAAACCACAAATTTCAACTCCAAAAGTCATTTATGATAGTCTCTTTATACAATCCTCTACTTCCCTTGCAGATGAAATAGAAGAGGATGCTACTCTCAAATGGTTTTTCAAAGAAGATAGTGCAAACAAAGAAATACGACATTGTGAGATTTCCCCAACACAATATGGTCCAGGCTATAAGATGCTTCAATGCATGGGATATTCAGGTACCGGTCCTCTAGGAAAGCGTTAGGAAGGTATTGTTGAACCTATTCAATTACAAACTAAGTCTACAAATGATAAATCTGGACTAGGATACGATCCAAGAAAGTCATCAGATATGAAACACACATCTCACCATCAATTTAATTGGAAGAAAAAGGTACTACCTTTAACATAATAGGAAATTAATACTCACCAAACTCAAGAAGAGTGCGACGATGAATGAGAAGAATTGCCAACCCAGAGAGAGGAAACAAATGGTAATCAAGTTCCAATTGTATTAGGTATAATACCACAGGAAGTAGAAGTCCCAGAGAATATGAGAGAAGAAGTATACAGAATCAGAGAATTGTTTGTGCCACTGAACATTCCGGTCACATATACTAGCAGACAACAGGTAGATGATTCAGAAACTGATTCAAATGAGTATGAATGGGGTCCAGACCATCTCTCAGATACATCTACTATAGGAACCCCTGAAGAATCCAGTGATATCACAAATGACGCACAAGAGCTGGTACGCTTAAAGATGCAAAAGGAAATAGAAGAAATTAGACTAAAAAGACAAGAAGACTATGAACAACAGCTGGAGGAAGAAAGGACACAAGTAGTTTCTTCACCTACTAACTCTTCCACTAATGAGATAAGACAAATCAGGTATGAAACTACAAAAGAAGAATTAGAAGCTACAGAAGTAGAACCAATCATCAGTCTAGAGGAAGCTAAATGGAACAGACGACAAGGATCAACAAAACCATCAAGGTTATGTCCACAAGTGTGTCAAATACAAGTGATCAATTAGCCAAATCATGAAGGAACTTGCAGCATCAAAGATATAGGTATTGATACTATATCTACTTTTACTGAGCCACTTGAAGACGAGTCAAAAACTTCATCTTATGACTCTGATGACTCAGACATGAGATCTATTTATAATAACAACTATTCAACAACACATTATGACTACTCTATCATGAATGTTGAGATGTTGTCTGCTGACCCTGTTACTATCACACCACGGTATATAGTTCAGTCTGAAGTAGGTGAGGACACTAGAATTAGGTTGGTTGGGTTAGGTCCAATGAATACTAAAATGAATTTCGATAATCATGTTGTAACTCTTCCTGGTCTTGAGACACATTTGCAAGGTTGCCTTCTGGAACTCAACTGGTCGGTCCGAAGTCATGATGATAGTACCATGAACTCCCTTGAACTAGTTCAAACTTTATCCTTAGTATATCCATAACTAATTGACTGTACTTTACAAGATCAACCCATTAATATACCTACTTTTGCTAATGACTATACATTAGCCTATTACCTCAATGCAGTTGAATCTATGGACTCTTCCACCAGTGAGCAGAGTGAAAACATGACTGAAACAAATATCAAGTATCTTAGTCGCAAAAAAAATTAAAAAAAAAAAAAAAAAAAGATCTGATGGCGAAAACCACATTGTGGCAGTATCAAAATCTAAAAAAGAGAAAATAGAGGATGTACCTAAGGGTGAAAACCTCTTTGAGGTGCCTGAAGGTGAGATACTTGGTATACTGCTAAGTCATTTTCAGGAAAGGTCTTGTATACTGATTGAGCCAACTCAGCCAGTGAACATTGGGAGTCAAGAGACACCACACATCATTCATGTAGCTCAATCATTATCAACCGAAGAATTGAAAGATTTCACTCATCTCTTTTTAGAAAAGCAGATCAATTTTGCATGGACGTACTCTGATATGCCAAGCCTCGATCCTGATCTTATTATGAACCATCTTTCTATCACACTAGGAGTTAAACCAGTCAAGCAAAAACTCCATAAGATGCATCCTCATGTGGCACTGCTAGTCAAGGCTGAACTAGAAAAATTGCTAAAAGCTGGATTTATCAGAGCTATAGACTACACAAAATGGATATCAAACATAGTACCTGTATCAAAGGTAAACAAATCTATTAGAGTTTACACAGATTTTAGAGATCTCAACAAAGCTTTTCCGAAGGATGCCTTTCCATTACCAAACATTGATATGATAGTTGATATGATTGCTGGGTATGAGATGTACTCACTAATGGACAGATTCTCTGGCTATAATTAGATCAAAATAGGTCTTGGCGATCAAGAAAAGACAACCTTCACATTTGCCTGGGGAACCTTTTGCTGGAATGTTATGCCATTTGGACTGAAAAATGCAAGAGCAACTTACCAAAGAGCAGTAACCACTATCTTCCATGATATTATGCATAAAAAAATTGAAGATTATGTTGATGACGCCCTAGTAAAAACTATGAAGAGATCTACACATATTCAAGAACTAGGCATCATACTAGATAGAATGGAAAGATGCAAGCTTCGATTAAATCCTAAAAAGTGTGCATTTGGAGTGACATCAGGAAAATTGCTTGGTTACATAATTTCAAAGAAAGGAATTGAGGTTGACCCTGAAAAGGTCCAAGCTATAATGGAAATGCCTCCACCCAAGAATATCAGTCAAATGAGAAGTTTACAGGGTCATCTTCAATCAATAAGGCACTTTATATCTCAGCTAACAGACAAAGCTCAACCCTTCACAAAGGTATTAAGGAAGGAGTTCAATACAACTGAGATAAAGATTGTGAACAACATTTAAAACAAATCAAAGATAATCTTTCTAATCCACCCATATTAATGCCACTGATTCAAGGTAAGTCATTGATTCTATACATATCAGCTACAGATACTTCACCGGGGGCACTTCTAACACAACAATATGAAAATAAAAAAGAGAGAGCTATATATTATATCAGCAAAACATTGGTTTCTTATGAAATAAACTACACTATAATAGAGAAAGCATGCTTGGCATCAGTCTTTGCATCACAAAAATTAAGGCACTATATGTTAGCACACTCTATTAAGATGGTAGCTAAGATTGATCCACTTAAATAACTTCTCAGCAAAGAAATGATTACAAGAAGGCTCACTAAATGGGTCATGGTTCTTACAAAATTTGATATTGAATATGTGGAACATAAAGCCATCAAAGGACAGGTTATTGTAGAACAACTTGTTGATGCTCCACTTGAAGACAGTCAACCTCTGCATATAGGATTTTTGGATGAATCAATCATGCACCTTACTCAACAATCATGCCGGAATAGTTTTTATTACTCCTCAAAAATATTCAATTTTGAAAGCTTACAAGATTCTCTTCCCTTGCACAAACAACATTGCAGAATATGAAGCTTTGGTAAACGGGATCAAGCTGGCCATCAAGTGGAAGATTGTTGAATTACACATCTATGGAGATTCTCAACTTATTATCAACCAAATCAATGATCTATATCAAATAAGAGATGAGAAAATGATGCCTTACAAAAGAATGGTGGATGATCTCAAGAAATACTTTACCGTTGTATCATTTCAGCAAATCCCCAGGTCAGCAAATAGAGCAGCAGATGCAATGGCCACCTTGGTGTCTATACCACAGCTACATGAATCCAATTTTTCCTTTGAATTCTTGGTGGAAGAGTTACATTATCCTTCCTATGATTCTCCTGAGTCCCAAATGGTTTGTTCAATTATTGGACATGACTCATCTCGCTATAGCCACATCTACTCTTACCTACGTGACCAATTTGTCCCTGCTAATCTTTCCCAAAATGAAAAAAGGAACCTAATCCAAAATGCGTCACGATACATCATCATTTCCAATGACCTATTTAGGCAAGGTTTTGATAGTACTTTGCTTAGATGTCTAGAAACTGAAGAGTCTCAATGCGCATTATCTGAAGTCCATGAAGGTGTTTGTGGATCCCATTCAAACAATCTAACTTTAGAATGGAAACTACTAAGGGCTGGCTACTACTGGCCAGACATGGAGAAAGAAGCCATAAAATTTGCTAAAACCTGTGAAAAGTGTCAACTACATGGGCACCTTATACGTGCTCCAAGGGATCTCATACCCTTTGTTACACACTAGCCCTTTCAATAGTGGGCATTTGATCTAATTGGCCAAATATATCCTGCATCATCTAATGGTCACAAGTTTATTATAACCACCACTAAATACTTTACTAAGTGGGTAGAAGTGGTTCCGCTCATCAAAGCAACCGGTAAACAAGTAGCCCTGTTCATCCTTAATTATATCATCTGTAGGTATGGTGTACCTTCATCCATTATAACTGAAAATGGAGGACAATTCAAGAACAAATATCTAAGTGAACTCTATGAAAAATTCAAAATAAAATAACACTGGCCATCTGTGTACTACCCTCAAGGTAATGGACAAGCCAAAGCATCTAACAAGAATTTGTTGATTATCTTACATAGAATAGTAAATAAATCTAGAAAGGATTGGCATCTGCAGCTCAATCCTTCCCTATGGGCTTATAAAACAAGTATCAAAACACCTACAGGGTCTACACATTTTTCTTTGGTGTATGGGTCCGAAGCACTATTACCTATTGAAGTGAAAATACCGTCTCTAAGAGTTTATTTACAAGGTCTTGTTATTGATGAAGACTACAAAATAGCTAGATTGCAAGAACTCGAATTGCTGGATGAACGTCGATAAGTGGTGGTTGATCATCTAAGAGAACATCAAAAGAGAATGTCTAGAGGTTATAACAAAAGGGTTCGACATTGAGAGTTTCAGGTTGGTGACATTGTTCTGAGAGAAAATCCCAAGAATCAATAGTTTCAAGACAACAAAGGGAAGTTTTAACTCAACTGGCTGGGTCCCTACATCATTACTACAGTGTTTGGCTTTGGTGCCTACCAACTCTCAACATCAGAAGGAGAATAGCTTCGTGAACTGATCAACACCATCCACCTGAAGAAATTCTTCACCTGAATATTCTTTGCTCCAACAGCCTATGTAGCTAAACAGTCCTAAAGAAATCCTAAAAATCAGAAACAGTACTGAAGAAATCCTAAAAATCAGAAACAGTCCTAAAGAAATCCTAAAAATTAGAAAAAGTCCTGAAGAAATCCTAAAATCAGAAAAAGTCCTGAAGAAATCCTAAAAATCAGAAAAAGTCTTGAAGAAATCCTAAAAATCAGAAAAGGTCCTAAAGAAAAAAAATAAAATAAAGAAAAAAAATAAAAATGAATCTTTGCCAAGTAGGTGATAACCTGGAAAACAGGCACCTCTTGTACTCAAGTGCTCCATCTATCAACGCAACATTCGCATTCATGCTTTCATGCATTCTTTGATTTCGTTTGTACATAACTTTTAGTCACTTTTGTGACATCTTGGTTCATTGGAACCCTCATGGCTTGAAACCGATCATTGTCCTAGTCTTAGGTTAATCGACAGAGCACATTACATGTCTTTAGAAGCGTCACCCAAGTCAACTTTACGTCAGTGAAACTTGGTCGTCCACTCCGACTTAGTCACCTATCTCCTGACTACTGAAGAGTTTCATCACTGAGTACACAAGCAAAACAACATTATTGAAAACAATCACTAAACAGTTTGATCTATGCATGAAATCTTCTTTGTGTGCTATCTTTTATATTGGTTTTTGATTATTATTCCCTCTGAGTAACTTGAGGAAGTCTGTCTTGACTAAGAGAAGAAAGGATTGGGGGCATAATATTCTCTTTGTTTTATGCTTGTAGAAATGATTCTGATGATCTGAAAACATTGAATCAACTGGGTGTCTGTGATAAGTGCCTTCACATTAAGGTGAAATCACCACACATACCTCGACTCCGCTTATTTGTATGCTACAGGGAGGTTCCCATGATTTCTTTGTCTATTTTGAGGGAATTCCTTTATCATGCAATCCAGGTCCCTGCGACATCTGTCAAAGGATATGAACAAAAAAGCGTCATTGCGGACAAGATAATTAATATTGCACATGAAAAGAAAGGAACTCTAATCTGCCTGCTATGTTTGTAAAATGCTCAATGATGAAAATTAAGCTTTTTAAATCCAGTGACTAGGTTTAGGTTGCATCTCATTTTGCATCTCATTTCACATTTCATTCTGCATCTTGTGAATTTAGAGTGATTTCAGCATGGTAACAATGATCTCTTTAACTTTTGAATGAGAGTTGGAAGCTTCTTCATTTCTCAGCTAAGTGGTCTCCTTTTCATCATCATTTCTCTAATCGAGTACTTGTGTATTGAGATGTTAGCTACATACACGATCATCTTCTATAGATCCATACATTTCATTTATCCTTATTTACATTCATATTATTGCATGAAGAAAAATAAACATTTGCATTACTAGTTACCCATTCTCCTCATTCATTTGCATCATCATTTATTTGCATAAAAAGAAATAAAATCAACATCCATATTTATTTGCATTACATACATCCACACTGAACAAATATGCATACATATAGAATAAAGCATATAGACAAGCATCTCATAAATCGATTGACACAAGTACAATGAAGTCAAATCAGGATCTCGTATATATAATGATCAAGTCTCAGGGTATAAAATAATGTCAACTGTCAAATACAAACTCCCATCGGAGCAAGAATCATCAGGGGTACAAAAAATGGGTGTGTCTACAAATAATCTAAGAGCTACACAAAAGATATAGCTCTTTGCCTCTCCCTCATCGCCAGGTGGTGGAGGAGGTGGAGCCTGATAGTTCTGATACTTAATATAAGTACAAATCCAATATCCAAGAAGATTAGAGGGGGGGGGGTGAATCATACAAACTTAATCATCCATAAAAACATCAGATTCAACCTCGGTAACATATATATCAGTCATATAACCAAAACTGTCAAACATGCAAACTCAAAAGCATATGAACAATATAAACCTCATAACACCAGATTTAACGTGGAAACCCAAATAGGGAAAAACCACTGTGGGATTTCAGAGCCACTAAGAAATATACTCTTCTAGAGTATGCTTGGTTAAAAGCAAATCTTGTTAAAGGTTACAAACACATTGCCAGATGTGACCCAGTTAAGGGATTTCCCTCAGATCTGTTAGGATCTTCACTTTGTTAGAAGTGACCTTGTTAAAGGATTTCAAACACTCAATAAGAATGTCACCTTGCTAGAGGATTTTACAAATAAGACTGTTAAGTCCACTCGGTTAAGAGATTTTCTGCTACTTCTCAAAATAACAGTACTAAAAATATGTCTGCAACTTCACATCTAAAAATGTTGAAGCAGATTCTTATTTGCTCAATACAATCAATTCATAGGACTTATCTTGTCCCTCTGCTAGGCTCTATACTCTGTTATCAAAACAAGTCTTCAAGCTTCTGTGCTCGATAATCACTATGTGGCATCCCTGTGCATACACTTTCCCGCATACATTGTTTATCAATAGTTTCCTATTTATAAACAATCTTCCAACTGCTTAATCTTCTTGATCACATTTCCCATGATCAATCATAGCCATCAGATCTTCAATCTTGTCCAGGTTCAATGTATCCTTCGATTTGAAAATGTTTTACCCTGCCTTGAACTTGCATTTTCACCTTGGAACTTGTGTTAGGGTATTGCGGTTCAATCTGAGCTGTAGATCTTCTTGCCGATCTTTCTTTACCATAGATTATTTAATAAATCTTCATACATGGCTTACCAATCATTTAATTCACTCTAGCTCATCAACTTCCTTCATTAAATATCACATGTAAACATTTAATGCATTCTGTTATAGCTCGGTTGTAACTCGGTAAATACTAAACTTCACTCGGTAGACATTCTGCCTTCATTAACCGATAGCGATAACCTTAGGGTTTACCTACCAAGTTCTTTTCTCGGTAACATAGTATAGTATTAACCTTTCAAACAATAGCATATGTAGGATATCAAAACAATCTAAACATCATGATCTCATTATTTTCTAACTCGGTAATAGTTGCCCATTAAATAACTTATCCCCTTATTCATCATATTCTTTCTGTGTCTTTTACCGACATGTTTATACTCATCAAATCATACTTCTTAAGATATGGCAACATCATACTGAATTATAAAATCAATTTCTTGACATCAATGACAAAATAATAATATTAAGACAGTAATCATCCTTAATCAGTTATATCCATAGTCATCAACAACCTTCTCAATATCCTTATTGAAATGTCAACAATCTCTCATTGTAATTGGAATGCCAACCTTCTTCTTGTTTGTTATAATGCCAACAAAGCTTGTTGACCTAGATCTTGCCTAGGTGCCCGAGATCCCTCTGATTGAGCCATATACTATGAATATGGTACAACCTGCTACACTACTGGAACTGCTACGCTGTAAGCCATAACATAATACGCTACCCGACTCGTCTGATGAAGAATCCTATCACAAAGAGTCTCTCTCTACTCTCGTCTCTACTAACTAACGGTCTCGCTCCGCCAGTTGAGTCTGTTCCACTATCAGCTATGACTATAACCTCGCTTGGTGTGCTCTCATCGATCGCGCTGTGTCGGCCTCCTCATCCCTCTCACTCCCTCCATCTCCATCTCCTCTTCCATCTCTTCCTCTAGCTCCCCCTACTCCTCTCTCCTCTGCCTGACCTATATCGATGCCATTCTCCCCTCCTCTCCTCCTCCCTTCGACACTCTCACTCTACCAAGTTTCACTCCAACCTTCCCTAGGGATCCACCCTCTCCTCTCTGCTGCCTACCACCAGCTGGTACCCTACTACTACTAGCACCAGGATCACCACCTGCCCACCTTGGAGCCTTGACTCTCTGCCCTTTCCTCTATCCATGTCACTGTCCTTGTGCGGGGGCATCATCCTCTACCTCCTTTATGTGAGGTTCCTTTTCAGCCAGATCCGTAAATCTTGGGAATGGATGCTGTTGGAACCAATCCCTATACTGGGGCAATACCCCCGTATCTGCAACATCATCCATATAGTCCCATTTGAGATGATGTAACTTAGTTAGCTCCTACATGCTCAAGGCGTAAGATAATCTCGGTGCCCATCCTTGCCTCTCCTCATCTGCATAATGCATGTATGTAGTGAACTTCTGCAAGATCCCCTGAGGTCTACCATACTTCCTCATTACTCGGGAAACAACTAATTGCTCAACTACAGTCTGTGATTTGCCGATGAGTGGTTGAGTCATGAACAAATCCCTGCGAACAACCCTCCAATCGTCCCACGGCTCTAGACCCCTGTACGATCTCCATATCATGACTATCAAGTCGTCCAGTTGCCATCTCCAAAAATATGTCTTGCCTAGATGGGGCTGAGTAACACATCCTGAATATCTATATACAATGGGCTGACTAGGATCCTTGCCATCATCTACAATCAACCTACAAACTGGGAGGTGCTCTCAGGCCCATACTTGTAAAATCAACACTTCTGTAGCCATACTCTTCCCCTCCCTATAAACAATCTCATGCATCTTGGGATACATGTGTGCTAATATACAAGAAACTCAGCCTAATCTCTAAGGGGTCTCAATAAGCCTCTCTACCATCCTGCCCCATCCACACAAAAATCCTTGCTGTCCCCTGTCTGGCATCAGAAAACAGCCGATAAAACCTGCCAAGATGCAAGCAAGTGGAAAGTCCTCACTGTACCTGCCCATCATCATGTCCCAATTGATAGAACGTGTCAAAATATCAGGATCCCTGAAAACATGTCTAATAGCTAGTAACCCAGGAAGTTGCGCTGCATCATAATCAACCTTACCCCCAGCAAAAGGGATACGAAGAATCCTATAAACATCCTTGGGATTGATGGTCATCTCCCCAACTGGCAAATGGAATGTGTTATGCTCTGAGTGGAATCTCTCAACTAATGTGGTCATCATACTATGATTCACATGGATATTAGGTAAATCAAGAAGGTGGGTCAATCCGCACAAATCAATATGTGCCCAGTCAACCTCTGACAATTGACGCACCAAGGTCATTGTTGGTGGATATACACATCTAAACAACACATGAGGCAATCGAACCTACAAAAATCAAAGAATGGAGCATCAGAAAACATTTCAAGTAAGCATATAAGAGAAGTAAAACATCACACAAATTCTACTATTTAAATTGCACAGTCAAAATTTCAAGTTTGCACCTTCAAAAATATGCATTGTTTTCCAAACGACAAAACATCATAGGGGTAGAAACTCGTATGAGTCAGAAATAGGTCTAATACGACAAAAGACTCGCATATGAAATAAGACTAGCCCTAGAATGACAAAAGGGGCTCTTTTGAATGTTATTGTACGACATAAGGGTAGGCCTAGTACAAAAAAATTGGTCACTTTAAACGACAAAACAAAATTAATCAGTTTTTTGTATGAGACAGGATCCTGTCTCGCACGACAAAATGAAAACGACCGACTTCTACTTGCTAAAAATTGAAAAATCCAACAAAGAAATTCAAAAATGAAATGATTAAAAGGCTTAAGTTCGATCACTTACTGCTGGCTCACAGTTCTGAAGTCGATTATATCATCTCTGGTGCTTGATGCATATGAGTGGGAACCACCATTTTTGTTCACATAAGGTTTTTAGAATTTTCAAACTTGGAGGGTTAAAATGAATTGAAATGACACTTTTATCCCATATATAGCCAAAACCCTAATTTTTCAACTTGTTCTGATGGACATAAAAATTGTACCCTTAGCTAATGTGCTCATCCTGATTCCATTTTCGGGATCAAAATCAAAATTTGAGATCATTCTGCTAGTCAATTTAATAAAATTTGGACAACTTAGTGCTTTTCATCAAAAAACTCAATCTTTCTTCAATTTGCGCTCAATTTCTCAGTAATCAATGCTGCATCTCAATTTATTCTACAAATCAACTATGCGCTCAATTTATCACTTAATTTTCAAATATTCCTCTGAATCACTTTCGTGCTCAAATCATTATTATCTCTAAAGCAATTGCCTATAATCATGTACCCTCGCTATCTTTCAATTTCTCTCCCGAGGGGGCATACTCATGACCTTATGACCTCACATTTTCAAATGTCGAGAAAATTTTCAAATCTTCAAGAAGCTAAGCTTCATCAAATTAATCTCTAGGGGCATATCAGTTTCATCGGTTCATATCAAGCTGATATTGTCTTTGTCTGAATCAATCTCTTAACGTTAATCAATTTCATCACTTTTTATCAAGTTGATTATTCGTTTAAACTCAATCAAGGGTTTAAAGAGTATCTTCAATCACACACTCAATCTAAGTAGGTGTTTAGTTTCATCACATCAAATCAAGCTGGATAGTTTATCTTCACTCATCGTGTCTTGATCCATCAAGTTCAACATCAATTTTATCTCCGCTCATTGTGTCTAGATCAATCAAGTTCTAGATCAAAAAGATCCACTTCTTGATCAATCAAGTTCAAGTTCGGTATCTTTGCTCTCTATCATTCCTAGTTTAGTCAAGTTTGGGATCGTTATCACTTTAATCAACTTTGTTAAGCTTCATCGCTTCAAATCAAGCTAAACACCTTGCTTTTCATCTAGTTCACAATCAATCAAGTTCAGAACTGGTATCTCCTAGACATCAAATTTTCTTTGAACCAAAACGCTGCTCGCACATTATTTCAAAGAGGGTAAAATGTAATACCCTAAAAATGTTCATCTAAACCACGAGCCCCTAATCTCAACAACGTCACCAAGGTCCTAACCAAAGGAAATTAAATAAATCTTGAGCACATAATTAATTCTTCAATCATCAATGTCACATGGCAAAATTAATCACCCAATATTCATTAAATATTTATTTAATTAATTAAATCATTCCAAGTAAATCATTTTAAACAATTATCTTATTTATTTTAATTAAATAAATCAATTTGCCATTAAATCATCAAAAAGATGAATTAATTTGAAAAATAATTTTTTTTGCCATAAATCTTCAAAAAAGGAAACAAATCAAGAAAGAGCAATTGGAAATTATGAGCACAATGTTTACTTCTTATGTGTTGAAATTCATTGTGTATGACACTTCTAAATCAGGATTTGTATCTTCATGTGTTATCTCCATACTCTCTGTTGCCGGTGGAGTATCAACAGTTTGTGCCGGTGGAGTATCAAAGGAAGGTGGGGGTAAGTTATCTATCACCTTTATGCTCAGAGGTCCACCTACCTTGCCTTTCCCCTTATCCTTGTCCTTTTCTTTTTGATAGACTTTAAAAGTCTTTAGTCTGTTAAGCTCTTCTTGTTTCTCTTTTTCAACAAAGAATATATCCCACTTGTTTGCAGTTTCTTCTGATATTTCATTTACTCTGCCTGCCATCAGTGCTACATTCTGGTGACCAGTTGAGAATACTGTCTGGTTAGCCTCATTGATTAACTCATCAATCTCTTGAGTTCACCTATATGATAATGTATGTAGATTCTAGGATCCTTAGCATAAGCATCTCCCTTAGGTATTTTTGAGAATGCTCCTAGGGTATCATCTTTCTTCGCAATTTCGGGAATGATTTTAAATACTGGCCTAGGGCACTTATCAACTTCAACTACATTAGGGTTTGCAATGAATTTAGGTGCAGAGGAGGACGCCATTGTTATAAATACCTTAATCTGCCTTTAGGTATGAGTGCTTGAATGATTTGCTTCACTTCTCGCTATGGATGCCTTCGCTTAGAATTTTCGTGCTCTCAGGAAGTTTGAATAATCAGTGAATGGAAAGAGAGCCAAAACACTTTGTTTATAGTGTCATTTCCTTCAACTGCCACATTTAATGTCTACTGGTTAAGTGAAAACTTAACTCATCTGCCAGTAAAGAAGTATTTCAACTTCTCACCATCAACTGAGGGTAAATTAGCATGTTTTTCAATTTGTTGTCATACCCCCAAAGGATTATTTCTCAGTTAGATGAAGAATCTCCTGCCGGTGGAGTGATACTTTGTTCTACCGGTGAAGGAATAGCTTCATTAACATTCATAATTGATTTTTTGATCCATTGTTTTGAAAATTCTTGCTTTACTTCTTCAACCTTTTCTTTACCTTTCAAACTGGGTCCTTTGTTATTTTCCGGTGTGCCTTACTTCTACAAAATTTTGCAATATGTCCAATCTTTTTACAAACATAACAAGTTACATTGTTTTTCTGAATAGATTTTCCATATCCTATGCTAGTATGTGTTCTGCATTGATTAGATAAGTGTCAAAATCTTCCACAAACATAACATCTTACATTCATTCTGTAATTTTCTGAATTATGTCCAAGTTTATTACATTTAGAACATTGACTGGTGGGTGCAATATTGTTATTATGATAGTTTCTAGATCTATACTGATTTTCTCTATGACAATGCTGGTTACAGTTAAAGCATTTTCCATTAAATTTATAAGCATTAGGTTGTCTTACCGATTTGCTATGATCATGTTTGTTTGCAGTGCCAGAGCTTTCACCAACTTCAAATCCAAGTCCATTAGTGTCTCCATTAGGTTTCTGATTTTTTAGCTTATCATCAAGTCCTTCTGAACTTTTCTTGAATTTCTCCTTGTGTTGATTTGTAGTAACCAACTCATTTTCCAAGAAATCCTTTTGTCTCATGAGTTCAGTTTTATCATGTTCCAAGTGAATCATATCTATTTTTAACATATCATTCTCATGACTGAGTCTTATATTTTCATTTGCAGCATCATTGATTCTTCTAGCCAAATCATCTTCATTCTTCTTTCTATTTTCAGTGTCTTTACAAAATCTCATGGTCATGTCTTGCATCTCATTTCTCAAAGACATATTCTCTTGTTTCAGTTTGCTTACCAGATCATTAAGAGTCTCTTTTTCCTCATCATCACTCTGCATCTTCTCATGAAGTTCTCTTCTTTTATTCCTAGCGATAGTAAGATTCTCCTGAAGTCCTTGAATGATTTATTGTGCAACCTTCAGATCATCTTCAAGTTTCATATTTTTCAACTTTTCTGCATCATAATCTGCAAGAGATGTTTCTAGTTGATTTCTCAGATTATCCATCTGTACCGGTGTCAGAATCTTCCTCAAGTTGTTAGGTTTTTGAAAATAGAGGACCAGGCTCTGATACCAATTGTTAGGATTCCCAAAGATACTGAGAGGGGGGGGGGGGGTGAATCAGTATCTTGCCAGTTAATGGATTTTCTTAACTTATTAAATGAATTGCATCTCAAAATAGTATACTGGTAAACCAAAATTAATGCAGTAAATAAGAACAACAACCACAACATAGATAGCACACCATAACATAATATTTTTAACGAGGAAACCAGGTGTGGGAAAAACCTCGGTGGGATTTGTGACCCACAATATTCGCTTACTAGCCAATAAGTGAATATTACTGATACAATAGGGGCATGCACATGCAGGAAGGCCAACTGCCTAAAGCTCACTACTTAAATACAAAAGAGAAGTCTCACTGACTTACAAAAGTGGATTATATAAATCCAATGTCATGTACTGCTTTGGATCAACATCTTCTATGCCAAGTTCAGTACCGGTTTAAGCTCATGCAACAATCATAAACCTTATTCCACAATCTGCCTTAGTATTCGCACATATTATCCTCTCGCATATTCCTCCTTACAAATATCTACTAAGATCTCATACTTATATATGAGCCTTATTATAATTCACCTTGTCGGATTTTAAAAAGATTTTACAATTAAATACAAAATACAATAAACAAAATCTTGTTGACCAGGGTGTCAGTGAACATCTTTTCACTGCCGATGAACTGTATGCCGATGTAGAGTCTGCGGGTGCCGATGCTTACCGGTTCCATAGGATTGTAAGGTTGCCATCAATGACAATACCTTCAATCACCTACAATTTCTCATTGGAGTGTGCATTTGCCAACAAAATGCTTCTATTAAATATTTGTGAAGGAACTAATACAGTGCTTAAAGGCAACATAATATAGTCAATGCAATTTCTTAATGATAACAATAGCCTTAACAATAGATCATAAGATAGTGGAAATTTGAGAATTTAGTTTCTTCATATTGACCATAAGAGAACAAGTGATATTCAAGACTAAGTGCATATAGAATGACAATCATAAGCTCTAATAGTCAATAAATAACAAACTATTGATGGTTATGTTCAACAATGACATATGGTTAAAAGGAGATAGTCACAGAAGAGAAAAACCAAGAGAAAGATACAATCATCAATATTTAGTGCAACAATGAACAAAGTCCTGAGACAAAATATTAGAATAGAGAGTATTAGGCATTCCTCTATGACAAAAATATAAGCTTCAAAATTGTCATACACAGTCAATGCTAAGGATAGAGACATGCATAGTATGGTTAGCAATTAGAAATATCCATAAGGTACTCTTAGTATGGGGTTCAAAAGACAACCTTATTAAGGATATAGTATCTAGTTTCATTTTGGCAGTGAATATCAAAGAATAGGTACAACCATATAGAGAAGCCACACACAGAAAAGACAATGATATGTCTTTTCACAGTCACAAACAAAGGGCAACATGCATGAATGTCTTATGACAATGACAATAATAGGTAAATGGTCATACAATTGAAAAATGTGTAATGTCAACATAAGATGTGGTCTTGTGTCATATGGATGCCATTAAAAAAGGATGTGCAAGATAACAATGAGTATCCAATGACAATAACCAACACTATAGAAGTTAAAAAGGATACCAAATATTGTAGTCCATAGTTGCAGCATAGTTATAATGCACAAACAGTGACTCTTGAACAAAGGATCACATAAAGTCCAAAATGCAAAAAAGACATCTCTGAGATAAAATAAGATTGTATATCACAAGGAGCCTTGATTAATAAGCATTTACTAATCAAAAGTCTACCATGATTCAAATAGAAATATCAGAACCCATGATTGACCAGTTTGGCAGATATGAATCAGAGAGTTACCCAACCAGAGAAGACATTACACACAATGCATCATGTGGCAATGGAATATTGAGGATCAAATTGTAGACATCTAAAAATGGTCAACGCTTGCGGAGTCATACTTTAACATTTACGCATTGCCTTATTTTAGGGTTCTTGCATTGCATTAACATTTCTTCTATGTTGCACACTTGGTCTTTATCGTTTGTGAGCATCGAGTCCTTCTTCTGCATTCCTCATTTTTATCGCTTTCAAATTAGGTCTTGTCAATAATAATCTTCAGTCATGATTTTCTTTGTCCTTGTCAATCTCGTCATTTTGCGATCGATTCGTCATAGATCCTTGTCCTTGCCAATTTTGTCATTTTGCAATCGATTTGTCATCGATCGTCGTCCTTCTCAATCATGTCAATTTGGATCAATTAGTCATTATTCCTCGTCAATTGGCACATTTATCAATCAAATCACTTATCAACATTGGTCCTTTGTCAGTCAGAATCATGATCAAATCGAATCGATATCAATTATCTTTTGTCAAGACCTAATTGTCGTCCTTGTATTTTTCATGATTTATTCATTTAACCTTGTTTGTCATTTTCCCTCTAGGTTAAATAATTTATTTATTTATCCTAAGTCTTCATGTCACAATTAAATGTTTATTTAGTTGGCTAACTAATTCCTCTTCTCTTTGTGAATTAATTAATGAATGAAAAATTATTAATTAATTTACCTAATTTTCCAATTTACTAATTTCTCCTAATTCCTAATTTTCTAATTTTCATCAATTTTCTAATTTCCTAATTTCTAATTCATCTAATTTTCTATTTTCTCCTATTTTTCTAATATTTCTCCTAATTTCATGGGAATGACATAGCAATTTGTCATAATTTGTCATAATTGTCAATCAATCAATTTTGCATAGCAATTTGTCATAATTTGTCATAATTATCAATCAATCAATCTTGCATAGAAAGTGTCAATTTGTCATAATTTGTCATATTTGTCATTCTTGATTTGAAATTTCCTTTCAAATCTCTTCATGCTAATCTTGTCATCTCTCCAATTTATCTATAAATTGGATGAATTTCTTCAATCAAGGATCCCAATTGATCACATTTTCGAATCCCCGAATCAATCACGCTTCTAGTATTCTTGCGCTACTGTCTTGTCAATCTTGCTTTCACATTAGGCTTATGCACTTGAAGGTGAGATCCACAAAACAAAGCAATTTGAAGGAGAAAGAAGGACAATGGAGAATCATGGAGGAGACATCCGCATTTGAGATGGTTTGCGTTTGAATTGAATGTTTCATTTCCATATCTCTATTGAATGTTTGTAGGTTTTGTTATCATTGCAATCTGGTTTTGTGATTGGGCTAGTTTAATATTTCTATTGCTTTGATGAATTCCAAATTCCTATCTACACAAATATCAATGCAATTCATAATAGTTCTGCATCACTTGCTGAAAATTTTGTGTATGGCTACCTCCTATCTTGAAAAGTCTAACTTGAAAATGAAGTTCTTATGTACATTACATAATTTATTTTATAAGAATGTTAATGAGCTATCCATGTAGATGCAAGAATGCCACATTGCATTATGGAAGTCAGCTAGTAATTACATCATTGATACTGATTTATTACTAATTTGTTGAGAGCAAATGAGGAAATCATGAGAATCACCCCAAGAGAAGATTTATATAGGAAAAAGGATTAATTCCTAAGGTCCTACAAGTTATGACATCATTATTAGCAGCAAGGAGGGTATGTGTTTAAAAGACAGTCAAGAGCTTGTGTTTAGAGTAGTATAAGAACACACAGTAATAAAGATAGACTTCACTGTCACAATCTTTAAATAATAGTCGAGTTGCAGGACAATGAATGAGTGCATATATTTACTTCAAGAGCCAGTCATGCCAACAGATATTTGAAACAACAAAGCCTGTGAATAAGGTGTCATGTAGTATTCAACAGTGGAGTTTGATGTCATATGAGGAATCAAGTACAACTCTCTGCCAATTAAGAAGATGTAAAGGATCAAGAATGATCAGAAGAACCCAATTATTCTGTCTAGAACCAAGAGCAACATTACAGAATACAGTCACATAAGCAATGCGTAGAACAATCTAGAAACCAATGTTGAAGATCTTTCAATGAGCTTATAATAGTTGCAATCAAATAAAGTATTATTGCAACATTTAATGAAGATAAAGATATTTGCAATCTTGGAAGCCATTGCAAGTACCTAAAACATAGTGACATCTATGAGAATATTCACAACAACAATAGACAATCAAAAGATCCCGTAGAGTATTGTTTCCATGATATCATGAGACAGTCACAATATAATAGTAATGATGGGTTGTACTCATTTTCACATAGATTTAAGAGCACTTCAGAACAAGGGGCTAATATTGATAGTCATATTAAAGATTGTTGTCCCAACGCCCAAAGATCATGACCCAAAAGACTCAGATTCATAGAACAACAACACTATAAAGGACCAACATTCATAAGATTTTAAGAAGGATGATACTCGATGATTACTTTTCAGAAGTTAAGAATGGCCACCAAGAGCAATATGATAGTTAGAAGACATGAAAATCACATCTGAAAAATAATTGTTTAAGGATAGAGCAATAAACATGGAAATTGGTCTCAGGAATATCATAGAGCAAAACAAAGAAGCCGAGAATATTTTCAAAAATATAGTCATAGTGTTTTGGTGATATCGTGAAAACTCATAATTGTATTTTCACAATTTTTATGCAGGGATTAAAAGAATTCAAAATGCAATGACCCATAAAATATCGTGAAAACCCAGTTCACAGATTTTAAGAAACCTTTCTCAGTCCGTAGAAGGATAATAGTAGATCATATAATAGTAAAGATGATCCAAGAAAATAAAGAGCAGTCAGCCAATCCAAATCATGGATTTTTTGAGGCATTAATGTAGGTTGAATCATCAAAGAAAATCATATAACACAACAAAAGGGCTTCTACAGTGGTCTCCAATAAAACAAAAAAAAAAGACACCTCGTTATGTCACAGTAATAAACATGCACAAAGCATCCAGATTTGAGTAAAAGACCTTCAAATTTTCAGTGAGCTGGAGCATTTATAATATGAAGTTGTAATCATAATGCTAAAATATTTCCCATATGAAGAATAGATAGGTTTCAAAGTCTTTTCACTGATCGTATACTTATTACCAGCATGAGCAACAAAGTCTTGCCAAAAAAGGGTATAAGATTAAGTATATCAACAGTTCATGAACTATATAGTTAGTTTGAGAATCAATAGAAAGAACAATGATATTCAATGATTGAAATACTATTGTAAGAAAACACAATTATAGTCAGATTATTCGTAGGGCCTTAAAAATGTAGCCATATAGCAGACAAAACAAAGAAGATAACAGTGGATCAAACTCCATCGAACCCTAGGTGCAAAAATCCAAATAAATATAGAGATATTTGAATAAAAAGACAATAAATCACAAAAACCCTAAGGCATGGTAGCCAAGGATAATGAAAGATAACAGAGAAGAGAAACATATTTCTAGGGTTTGAATAAAAATTCCTCATCCATGAAAAATACTTCAAAGTACATGAACGATAATCCATCTATTATTTGAAAAATGCAAGTATGAATAATTTTATTCAGAAAACCCAAAATAGAGAAGCAAATATTCTACGAAAAAGCTCTTTTAACAGTGGGTATAAAGTACATACCGTGCTCAAAGTCATGAAGAGAAGGAAGACCAAGTTAAAGCCCCTGTTCAACATCCAAAGAAGTTTCAAACTCTCATTTCCAACTGATTGAACCCTAGCTCAAAGGCAAAGTGCATGTCGACGACATAAGTCTTCTTCATGAAGTCAAAAAGATGAAAATGTGTGAAAGAATAAAATGCCTTTAGGGTTCAACCTGTTTGTATTCCCTAAAAGAATGGGCTTTCTTTTTATTTTTACATTTGTTTTTTAGAAACAAATAGTGTATGTTTTAATACAAGCCATGGTCATGACTTATGGTCATGCAACCTATGCATGATATTGTGAGCCCATGTGTATAGGGCCAAAAGAACTTCGAGTTCTTTTATTTTGTAAATTATAATTTAATATATACTAATTAAAGATTAAAATATAAAAGCTTTAATTAATATATATTAAATTATAATAAGTGTCACATATCTTTCCTTAAATTATAAATTTTCCTTGAATTATAAATTGTAAATTTATACTTAATATAAATTTATTAAAAGATTTATTTTATACAATCTTAATAAATTTATATTAAGTTATAAATATTAAAGGGACATTAATATTTTTATTCCAACAATTAAGTAAAACGAATTGTTTTATTTAACTGTTAGAATGAAACTATTTTTGAAAGAGATAAAAGTGATAAGGCCATGCAGTTTGTACAGGGGGTTCTATTTCCAGTAGTGGGAGTTATTTCACATGCAGTTTTTCAGCAAAAGGAAGATTTTCTTTTTTCTCCAATTCAACTATTTTTAGCAGAGAAGGGATATTTTTGGCACTTGGACATAAAGTTTGTAGAGACTTCTATTTTCAGCACAAAGAGTTTTTTTTTTTTTTTTTCCCCTAGTTTAGAGGCTATATTTATCAGAGTTGGCTATTCTATTTCTAGCAGTGGGAGTTCTTTCACATGCAGTTGCAGTTGGAGACCTAGTTTGAGAATTGACGACTATTTTTGACATATTTTGGCATGAGTTTTTTAGGCTATTTTGGGAAAATCCGCCCAAAGCTTTTTCTCATGCAACTTTTTCTATTTAGGGTTTTTTAAGGAGATGTACTTCAGGGGTATCTATATATTCTCTCTCTCTCCCTCTCCCTCTCCCTCTCTCTCTCTCTCTCTCTCTCTCTCTCTCTCTCTCTCTCTCTCTCTCTCTCTCTCTCTCTCTCTCTTTCTCTGCTTTTTTCCCTCTGGTTCTTTCTTTTTGCTTACACATTTTTGCAAAAAAAATTGTATCCTAGCACTTTGTCTTTCATCTTTATAGCAGGATTCCTTTGATATTATAGAGTTTCATGTGTTTGCCTTGGTAATTGTGCAAGTTCATTTATAGATTTGATAGAGATTTACTGTGTTTTGATCCATAAACCTTTGAATTTCCGTCTCTTTTATGTGCATGTATCCTTTCTTTTCATATAATCATAGGTTTTAGGTTGTGTAAAAGAGGTATTTGTCAATTTGGTTGTGAAACTAGTTTTCCTTCCAAGTTTACGATTCCCTTAGCTTTCTTGGGAAATATTTATGTGGTTGAAGAGTAAAATTATTTTGTGTGGATGGAGTTCTATCATATTTTTGTGGGTTTTAGGCTATTATCATTATAATTTTTGTGTATCACCTCCTAGTTTAGTTGCAACTTTCAGTATTTTTAGATTATTTCTTACTCTTTTCCACATCAATCATTTAGTTTTAGGAGGGATTCAAGGGAAGCTAGCCCATAACCCAGAGATTCACCTTCAACTTGAGAAACTCATAGGCTCGAAGGTGTTTCCATGTTTCACAGGATTGCTTGGTTTCACACTTAGCATCACGGAGGCAATCCTTCATGACAATAGTAATAAGATAGGACATTTTGCTTCTAGGTGTCCTGAAAGAATGTCTAGGTATGATAAGCATGATAAATTTGAAAGACATGATATATTTGATAAGCATGATAGATATGAGAAGCATGATACGCATGACAAGCCCTACAAGCCCTACAAGAAGTACAAAAATTAGAAGAGATACTATTATGTTGCTGATGAAGGTGTGATAGATGGGAATCAGACAATGGGAATTCAAGAGATGAATTTGTATTTATTGCTATCAAGGTAGATGATTTGGTACTAGTGAATCCTACAAGCTGCATTATTGAGGAGAAAGCTTTGGCTGCTAAGATTGAAGAAAAAGATGAATGAGTAATTGACAACATTTGTTCACATCATATGATTGGTGATAAAAGTAAATTTGTGAATATGGAAAGGTATGATGGTGGTATAGTGAGATTTGGAGATGATAAATCTTGTGTGATTCCTGGTAGAGGTTATATATCTTTTGATGGTAAGAATAATACTAATGATGTCTTGTATGTTGAAGGTTTAAAGCATAATATTTTGAGTGGTGGACAAATGGTTGACAAGGGATATGATTTGCAATTCAAGAATGGTAAATTTAAGATTCTGAATGCCTCTGGTATAGAGAATTCTTCAGGACTAAAAATAAAGGTAATATCTTTCACTTGAATGCTAGTGAGAATTGCTCAGATAGATGAAAATTGGTTGTGGCATAGGAGGATGTGTCATGTTAATTTTGACTGCACGATAAGGATAATTTTTACTCAAGATGTTAGAGATTTGTCTAAGACTGTGAAGCCTTCTAATCCAGTATGTAAAGAATGACAGTTGGGGAAGCAAATAAGAACATCATTTAAGAGAAAGATGTATACATCTAATGGTATATTGGATCTTGTGCATACTGACTTGTGTGGTCCTACAAGAGTGAGAAGCATGCAGGGTGATAGGTATTTCATGTTGTTGATTGATTACTACTCTAGAATGATGTGGGTGAATTTTCTAAGGAAAAAATCATAAGCATTGGAGAAATTCAAGATATTCAAAGCAAAGGTGGAGACTGAGAGTTGAAGCTGAAGTGTCTGAGATATAATAGAGGAGGAGAATTCACATCCGGTGAATTTGATACATTTTGTGAGAGGAATGGAATTAGAAGACAATTATTTTCTCGTAGAACCCCTCAGTAGAATGGGGTTGTTGAAAGGAAGAACAAAACAATCTTGGATGTTGCTAGAACGATGCTGATTGAAGGAAATATTGCGCAAACCCTTTGGAAAGAAGTTGTTAGCACTGTTGTTTACACATTCAACCGGGTGCATATAACATCTGATTCCGATAAGACTCCCTATGAATTGTGGTTTGGTCATGTTCTTATAGTTATATATTTCAGAGTTTTTGGAAGTAAATGTTATATCAAAATAGATGAGCATATAGGAAAATTTGATGCAAGATTTGATGAAGGAATATTCTTGGGATATTCTACTAAGAGCAAGGCCTACCGGTGCTACAATAAGAGGTTGAAGAAGATAGTGGAAAGTGCAAATGTGAAAGTTGATGAATGTCATGGGAAGCAGATCAGAGCATGTGGATATGAGATTGATGATCAAAATATTGTTTCAAAGCATGCAAAAACTAAGATCCTGAAGCAAATTAGTAATTCGGTAGAGGCAATTAATTTGGATATTGCTATTGCTGGTGAATAAGTTCAAGAGCCTGGGAATCAAAGTAATCCAAAGACTCTGAGGTAGTAAAATTGAATCATTCTGAGAATTAGAGTTGTAATGGATGGAATTTGCCACCTTGGGAAAGACAAATCCCCAAGGACAAATTATCCACTTGATTACCTCTTTGAACAGGCGCACCACTAAGCCAGGGGATAAAAGGAATGCTTAGGATCTGTCAAAGAACCAAGATGAACCTTTAGAAAAATATGCAAGGTTCTGTAATCGAGGCAATAGCGCGGTGTGCTAGTGTCTTAGGTGGATAGAATATAGAGCTGGGCAAGGGCACCTGGTTCTTACGGATAGAACTCTGAACGAAAACAAAACCAACTAAACTACTAACTATCTAACAAACTAACCAACTATGAATGAATAAATATAAAATGTACAAAATATGGATGGAATAATCTGTGAACTACTGAAACATAAATATAAAGAAGAAGGAATAGAGAAAACAGGTAATCTGAGAAGATATCGGGTTTAGGACACCAACGCGATGCACAAACACTAGCATGTTGCACTGTCGTCCATTCGTTTAGAAAACACTAAATCCTAGAATCCAAGCACTAGGTAAAACCTGTACCTGCGCACACAGAAAAGGGGGAAAATGTTGGGGCTGTATAGGGGCCTACCTCAATCAGACATTCATTTAGGTGTTTCCACTGCCAGAGTCAGCTAGATTGGTATAGATTGGAAAAATAGATAACTTGGAATAGATTGGTAGATTGATAAATAGATGCAAAAAGAAATCTAATTCCTATTGCACACAAATGAATATTGGAATATTGGTAAATACACTTGTAGATGTATAAAAATGACAATATTCCTAAATGAATATTCAATGTTCATTTTATTCTCATTCCTCTATTTAGTTAAATCTAATTTAATTAAATCATCCACATTCTTCTATTTAATTAAATAAATTATTGAATTTATTTAGTTAAATTCACTTAAGCCCTATACATCATTTAATTGAATAAATCATTTTATTTAATTAAATCCCTTCTCCCTACTTTTTAATTAAATTTTTATTTAATTAAATAATTTACCCCAATTGAATAAATCTAATTTATTTAAATTCCTAACTTGCAACCAAATTAAAATAAAGCAATTTATTTTAATTAATCCTATTATTCCTCATCCACTTGCATTTTCCTACATCTCCCACTTGCATCCTAACCCTATTCCTAAATTCTTCTATAATCTATCTAATTCTAATCAATTAGCCTAAACCCTTGAATTATTCCTTTTCCCTAAATTTGAGGATGTCAATTCTCATATTTGGAGGAAAGTCTTCCAAAAGCAATAAAGCCTTTATCCCTTCAACAAGCTAACTTGTTGAATACCCCCAAATTTGGAAGGACTCTTACAAATTTGTCCCCAAAGTCTTCCAAACCATTAATGGTTAACTAACCCTTAGTGGCATGGTTAGATACTTTTTCTTAACTTAACCCTCTTCTAACCCAGGGGTCTCATCAAGCATTCATTGCTTTGACCATGGTTATCCCTTTAACCTTTGCACAAGAGTTTATCCTTTGGGTAAAAGCTTTATCCATTAGATAACCCTAACCTAACCTTAATCCTTACCTTCTAAGGTAACCATGAGGTTTTCTCAAGCAGTTTAATGTTGACAATTGTCACCATTTCATTGGTGAAAATTGTAAACATGGAATGATAACTTTCAATCCTGACCCTTGATTAACTCCTTCAATCTTGACCATCCATTGCCCTATTTTCACTATAAATAGAGCTCCCATTCCTCCATTTTAAGGATCCATGCAAGCTTTTAGTATCTCATTTATGCTCAAATTTATCAATACATCTAGCTTCTCTTTGTAATAGGAACTAATCTAATAAGCATTTTAGAGTATTTCCTTTATCATTAGCTTAGATCATTAACTAGTATATCATGTTAGGATAGTATTGCTACTAACCTTGTCATCTTATAATCTAGTTTACTTCATTTGTAGAATCATGCATAGATAGGATGCATTTCATGGTAAAATTAATTTAAAGCATCCCTCATTCTTGCATTCGTCATCCCTAAGCCACTTTGTTCAGTGATTTGAGAGCAAAGGAATTGGCTTGAGGGACCTTGTGAGATAGAGAAGCATGGAACCTACCTTGGGAAGTTGAGTCATTCTTCATGACTTCATAACTTGCACCAAGAAGTCCTGTGGGTGTGTGAATGAGCTCTTTGAGACCACATTTTCACATTTTAAGTTTCATTCCCCCACTTTTCCCGAACACATTTCTGGCATCACTTACAAAATACCCCGATTTGAACCACCAACCCTTGAACAAAATATCGAAGAGGAGTTCGTTCCTTTTATCACAAAAAACTTTTATTAGATGCATGCTGTTACTCGCTCTCAACAAAACAAATAGAGCAAAATGCAACCAGAGTCCAACATGAATCAAAGATTATCAAATCCTTTCAAGTGTCCAAATCTAGAGGACACAGAAATTTTTGAGGAACTCCTCCAAGAATGTCAAGAAAGTGCTTCATTTCAAAAACTTGTGGAAAGACTCATGAAAAATGACAAGGAAAAATATTTGCTCATGCTCACAAGCAAATGAGTTAAAATTCCTGAAGACTTTGACTCTGACACTTTTAGAACAAGGTCTCGACATTATGATTATCAAGAACGACAAAGAGAGGAAGAAGCCCCTGACCCGAAACAAACATACATGAGAAAAATATACCGGAACAGAATTTGCCCGAGCAAGATATCCCTGAGCAAAACATCCCTGAACCAAACATACCGTTCCAAACACCATTTCAGCTTAGAACTAATAAAAGGGAAGAACCCTTCCCTCGGAAAAATAATGCACCTTTGATTTCTCTCACTCAACAAATGCAAATGTTACAAAGACAAATGCAACACATGCAACAAGGGACAACAATACGATTCTCCTTAACTGAAATTTGTCCTTATCCGTTTGATAGACGATTAAACATGGTACCTTTTCCCCCAAACTTAGACATTCCAAAATTTGACAAATATGATGGGAAAAGCGATCCCCATGATCATGTTTGAGAATTGTGTACCATGAGTCTTGAATTCGCCCATGATGACACCTATTTGATGAGGTTATTCCCAAGAAGCTTGGGAGGACAAACAATGGAATGGTTATCCAAAATCACACCTCCTGTCAGATCATTTGATGAATTAGTCAACAAATTCATAACTCAATATTCCTATAACATTCAGCACGCTATCACCATGTTAGATGTCTGTAACACCAAATAGAAAAATAATGAAACATTCATGGTATTCCTTCAACGTTGGCGGCGTATGGTTTCACGATATCCTTGAGATGTGCTTGAAAAGGAAAAGATGGAGATTTTCATCGACAACTTGAATAGTGAGATGAGTTACATACTCAAACTTCAATGCATACCATCTTTTGCAGAATTGATTGAGAATGGCATCCAAGTAGAAGAGGCATGTGTCAAGAAAGGAACATTGAAATTGTTCAAAGAAGGAACAAGTTCATCCAATTACAACAACCAAAACAACAACAACTTAGACAAATCTAGATTCTGGACCAGAAACAAAAAACACTGGAAATGAATCAAATGAACCAAAATCCAAGCAACCAATGCTATTGTTATTAGATAATCCTCAAGCTACAAAGAATCCCAAAGGTGCTAACCAAGGCACTAACACTTATGCACCAAATACCAATCAAGATCAACTCAACACAAACAACACCAACAATGCCCAAAACAATAATACCAATTGAGGACTTAATCCAAACTCATGAGGTAATGCAAACAACTTTTCAAAACGCATTTACACACCACTAGGGCAATCACTGGAGTCAACATTCATAGAACTCCTGGCAAACAACAACTTTGAACCACAAATCAAACCACCCTGGTGGAATGACTCCCACTTTTGTGATTTTCATTGCAACAAAGGTCATCTAAACAAATGATTGCATGAGACTGAAAAAAATTGTTCAAGACATGATTGATAGAGGCGATTTAACAGTAGATGGTCTCAAGACAAATGGTGACCATGGAGCCTTTAAAAATCCTCTTCCAAACTATAACAAGGATGGAGCTTCAACCTCAAATGATACATGTGGAGCTTATATCAATCACATATACAATAACACCATCAATCATATATCAGTCGAGGACAATCAAGTCAATGTTATCACAATCAAGGACAAGCGTGAACATGAATCCGTCAATGTAACAACCAGAGCTAAAAAATATGTGTTGAAGGGGAATATGTTAGCAGGAAACACCATACCCAAAATTTAATATGATCTAGTGAGTCAACTGTGCAAAACTCCTGCTCAAATATCTATACTGGAGTTACTGAAAATTTCACCAAAACATAAAGACATCTTGGAACAAGCGTTATTAGAAACAAATGTACCTCAAGATCTGGATGCTGACAAATTGCAAGCCATGGTAGCTCATATGAGAGGGGCTCATAACCTCACTTTTTTTGAGCATGATAATATCTCATTGAGCCATCCACACAATACTCCACTCCATATTGAAGTCTTGGTCTACAAGCATCGAGTCAAAAGAGTATTAATAGATGGAGGAGGTGGACTCAATATTTGTACCTTTAAACTTATCTATGCATTAGGCTTCTCCAAGCAATCTATTTATCCATGCAAAAAGATCACTATCAAAGCATATGATGATGAAGAGAGATCATCCAAAGGAACAATAATGTTTCCAATTCAAGTAGGACCAATACAAAAGGACACTATGTGCCAAGTCTTAGACATAGACCTCACATACAATATCTTATGGGTTGACCTTGGATACATGAAATGTAAAGTTCAGATGCCAATAGCTAGTAAGATGAGAGGGGGGGGGGGGTGAATCATACAAACTTAATCTTCAATATATTTAACAAATTCAACCTCGGTAACTTATACTTCAACAATATAACCAAAAACTGCTAAACATGCTAACTCATAAACACATAATCATCATAACACATATAACACTAGATTTAACATGGAAACCCAAATAGGGAAAAACCACTGTGGGATTTCAGACCGACTAAGAAATATACTCTTCTAGAGTATTGTCAGTTAAAAGCAAATCCTGTTAAAGATTACGAACACATTGCTAGATGTGACCCGGTTAAGGGATTTCCCTCAGATTTGTTAGGATCTTCACTTTGTTAGAAGTGACCTTGTCAAAGGATTTCAAACACTCATGTAGAATGTTACCTTGCTAGAGTATTTACAAATAAAACTGTTAAGTCTACCCGGTTAAGAGATTTTCTGTCACTTTACAAAATAACAGTAATAAAAATATATCTGCAACTTCACATCTAAAATGCTAAAGAAGATTCTTATTTGCTCAAAACAATCTTGTCATAGGACTTATCTTGTCCCTCTGGTGGGCTCCCTACTCTGTTAATCAAACAAGTCTTCAAGCTTCTTTGCTTGGTAATCACCATGTAGCATCCCTGTGCTTACACTTGCCCGCATACTTTGTTTATCAACAATTCCTTATTTATAAACAATTTGCTAACCGCTGAATCTCCTTGATCACATTTCCCATGATCAATCTTAGCCATCAGATCATCAACCTTGACTAGGTTTAATGTATCCTTCGATCTGAAAATGTTTTACCTCACCTTGGAACTTGCATTCCTTCCTAGGAACTTGTGCTAGGTTATTGCGGTTCAATCTGTGCTGTAGATCTTCCTCTTGATTTTCCATTGCCGTAGATACTTAAAAAACTTCATGTGCGGCATACCAATCATTTAATCATCTCCAACTCATCAACATCCTTCGTTAAATAATGCTTTTATTCATCCAATACGATTTGTCATAACTAGGTTGTTACTTGGTAAATTCTAAACTTTACTCGGTAGACATTCTGCCTTCTTTAACCCATATCGATAACCTTAGGGTTTACCATCTAGGTTCTTAGGGTTTACCGACTAAGTTTTTTGCTCGGTGACATAGTATAGTATTAACTTTACAATCAACAAAATATGTAGGATATGAAAACAATCAAAATATCATGATCTCATCATTGTCTAACTTAGTAATAGTTGCCCATTTGAATAACTTATTTCTCCCCTTATTCATCATATTCTTTCCGTGTCTTTTACTGACATCTTAATTCTCTTCAAATCAATCTTCTCAAGATATGACAACATCATACTGAATTAGAAAATCAATTTCTTGACATCAATGACAAAATAATGTTATAAAGATAGTTATCATCCTTTTTCAGTTATATCAATAATCTCCAACAACCTTCTCAATATCCTTATTCAAATACCAACAATCTCCTTTCTATTGAAATGCCAACAATCTCCCCCTTTGGCATTGGTGGCAAAACCAACAATTAAATGGCAATACCAACTTGATTTATTCCAACTGATTTGGATTCAGATTGCTGTTAGATTTCTCCTGTTATCCTTGAGCTGTTAAAATCTTATGAAGTCTTCTAGACTTTCTCCCTCTTTCATTAGTCTTCTGAGCTGTTATCTTGTATTTAGTCTTCTCCCTTTTTCAGTAATCTTCTCCTCCTATCATTAGTCTTTTGTTATCTTCTTCATTTAGGGCTTTACCATTTAGTCTACCATTTAGTCTTCTCCCCCTTTGACAACAATGCCAAAAAGTAACAGAACTAAATCATGAACTCTTCTGCTGTGAAGGACTTGCTTTTGTTGTGTTACACATGTATCATCTCAGTTTCGATCAGAACAACCTTTCCTTCAATACTATTTCTTGCACACCTTTAGAAAACCTCCTAAAGTGCATAAATCAACATCAATCCACACATAATATTCTATAGATTCATTGAATTGATGATTTCACTGAACTCTGTCAGTGAGTAGAAGATAGGGGTAGGACCCCTAACTTTCTTTTGAGATACTGAAAAGTTTCCCTTGGCAGTGGTTTTGTAAAGATGTCTGCTATTTGCTCCTTTGATCTTATATATTCCAACACAACTTTCTTCTCTTGAACTTCTTCTCTGAGATAATGATACTTTACAGAGATATGTTTTATCTTAGAGTGCATTACTAGATTCTTTGAAATGTTAATGGCACTTGTATTATCAAAGAATATAGTTACTGGCTCGGTAACCTTCTCATTTATACCTTCCAACAGTTGCTTGATCCATGCTATATTGGTACAATTCAATGCTGCAGCAACATATTCAGCTTCAACTGTTGACTGTGAAATACATCCTTGTTTCTTGCTAAGCCAACTCACTAGTCTATCTCCCAAGAAGAAAGCTCCACCACTTGTGCTTTTCCTGTCATCAATGTTGCCTGCCCAATCAGCATCAGTATAAACTTTTAAATCAAAATCATTCCTCTTTTCATATACTAAGCCATAATCTTTAGTGCCTCTCAGGCATCTGAAAATTCTCTTGATTGCTGTCATATGGGTTTCTTTGGGATCTGCATAGAATCTTGTAACAATACCTACTGCATGTGCTATATCTGGTCTACTATGCACAACATATTGTAACTTTCCAATCATGGATCGGTAAAGTGTTTCATCAATAGATGTAGATTCATCATTCTTTGATAGTTTACAGTTAGTATTCATAGGAGTAATTACAGGTTTAGAATCCTCCATTCCAAATTTCTTCAAAATTTCCTTTATGTACTTGGATTGAGTAATGAAAATCTCATCTTTCATTTGCAGTATCTGTAAACCTATAAAATACTTTATCTCACTAATTAGTGACATCTCAAATTCTTTGCACATTTCATTTCCAAAGTTCTTGCATAAGGAGTCATTACCACAAAAAATAATATCATCAACAAATATGGCTGAGATCAGTATTCCATTTTCCACATCATTCTTCATGTACATATTATTGTTTTCACTTGTCCTTATAAATCCAATCTTGATCAAATAAGAGTGCAGTCTTTCATACCATGCTCTAGGTGCTTGTTTCAGACCATATAAGGCTTTATTTAATTTACATACCTGATCTTTACTCCTGTCTTCAACAAATCCTTTAGGTTGTTCAATATAAACTTCTTCTTCTAGTATACCATTTAAAAATGCAGATTTAACATCCATTTGATATACCTTGAAATTTTTGAAAGCCGCATATGCCAAGAATGTTCTTACTCCCTCAAGTCTAGCCATAGGTGCAAAAGTCTCACCATAATCTATTCCTTCTTCTTGAGCATAACCTTTGCAAACTAGTCTCGCTTTGTTTCGAATGACCTCACCTTTTTCATTTAGCTTGTTTTTGAAAATCCACTTTCTACCGATTACATTTTTGTCCTTCGGTCTTGGGACCAGTGTCGATGTTTCATTCTTCTTGATTTGATCAATCTCTTCTGTCATAGCATTTACCCAATCTTCACTATTAAATGCCTCTTTTATTATTCTCGGTTCAAATTCAGATATCAGACATGTGTTATGTCTCAGTTTGTTCCCTGTCATCATTGGATCATCCTTATCTCCTATAATCTGACTTGATGCATGATGTCTTCTGACATATTTAGCTAATATAGGCTCGGTAGGCTCTATATGATCTTCTTCACCACTTGGTAACTAGACATTATCTTCATTTTCTTCAGCAACTTTCTTGGTAGGACTTCTCGGTTGAACATAAACAAATTCTTCATAATTTTCTGGTTCTTTGGAATTTCCTTCATCATTTCTTTCTGCAAATTCATCAATTTTCACATTTGCACTTTCTACTATTTTGTTAGATGATTTGATCAGACATTTAAATGCTTTACTTCTAGAAGAATAACCAAGAAATGTTCCTTCTTCACTTTTCTGATCAAACTTTCCATTTCTCTCATCTTTGAGTACATAGCGTCTACTTCCAAAGGTTTTAAAATAACTTACATTAGGTTTCTTGTCATACCAGATTTCATATGGTGTCTTCATAGTTCCTTTCTTCAGTTGTACTCGGTTCAGGGTGTAAACTGCAGTGCTGATTGCTTCTCTCCAAAATGTTTGAGGTACCCTCTTTTTTATCATCAGGGTTCTGGCACAATCTACAATTGATCTGTTTCTTCTCTCAGCTATCCCATTTTTCTAAGGTGTTCTCGGTGCAGATACTTGCCTTTTTATACCATGATCATTGTAGAATATGTTAAATTCATCAGAAGTGAATTCTCCTCCTCTATCAGATCTAAGACATTTCTGTTGTCTTCCTGTTTCATTTTCAACTCTTGCCTTGTACCATTTAAACATTTGAAAATCTTTTGGTTTCTCTTTTAAAAACATAACTAACATCATCCTTGAGTAATCATCCACAAATAATATGAAATATTTATCACCATAATAACTTTGAAGTTTCATGGGACCACAAAGATCAGTGTGTACTAGATCTAAAATTCCTTTAGAAGTGTAGGACTTACTTGTAAAGCTTGATCTTGTCATCTTACCCATCTGGCATCCTCAACACATAGCATTCTCAGGTTTTTCTAGGCTCGGTAGACCTCTTACTCGGTGCTTCTTACTTATTTTGATCGGATTATCAAAATTTACATGACAAAACCTTTTATGCCATAACCAGGTATCTTCTATTTTTGCATATAGACATTTGTTCCGAGTTGAGTCAAGATGAAATGTATTACCTTTTGTTTGTGTCCCAGTAGCAGCCAACTTTCCATGTTTGTCATGAACTTTGACACATCCCTTCTAGAATTCTGTTTGGTATCCTGTATTGTTTAGCTGTGCTACACTCAACAAATTTTATTTCAAACCTTCAACCCAGTATACATCATCACATTTAGCATTGTCAAGAAGTGTGATAGAGCCTTTACCTTTTACCGGACATGGTGCATCATTACGAAATCTTACATAGCCTCCATCATAATCTTCTAATTTAACAAACTTGTGTTTATCACCTATCATGTGATGTGAGCATCCACTGTCTATGATCCAAGAATCATTATTATTTATGTGAGATATTAGGGCTTTTTCTTCATACCTTTCTTCATCTGATCCATCCTTAATAGCCACATAAACAACTTCCTCTGTATCAATTTCATCAGATTTATCTTCGTTGGATTCCTCATCAACTACTAGGCATGTCTTTCTGTCTCTCCTTTTGAAGTCTCGGTGTCCTCTGTATTGGTTGTCTTTCTGCCTGTTATCTCGGTATTCTCTCTTTTCACTAGATTCTTTGTCAGGACAGTTAGAAGCCATATGTCCTATTTTATCACAATTGAAATATTTTAAAGGTAGCTTTCCTTTATACTTACCTTTTCCTCTCGGTAACATCCTGGCTAATAATGCTTCAAATTATTCTTGCTTTTTGATTTCCTCATACAGTTTGTGCACTTCTTCCATGTTCTTATGAAATCTTTCACTTGCTCCACTGTGATTCCCTTCAGAATACTTACTCATTCTATCATTGTAATCATCAGATTCACAAATATGAAAAGAACTGAATGCAAATTCTATTTTATTTACCGAAGACCCACTGTTATCAAAATTACTTAACTCAAATGCATGTAGCTTACCAATAGTAGCATCCAAAGAAACTGACATATTTGGTACAAACCTTAGTTCATTGATTGTAGAGACTCGGATTGCATAGGCAGGTAGAAGAGTTCTAAGCAACTTACTTGTTACATCCTTTTCTTCAATAGTTCCTCCTGCTCCTTTGATTTGATTGACAGTCTCTTTTAACCTTGTATTGTATTGAGTTTTATTCTCACCTTCATTCATTCTCATGGATTCAAGTTGTCCTCTTAGACTATCTACCTTTTCTCTCTAAACATGTTCATCACCGCCATACATAGATATGAGCTTGGTCCACATTGCTTTTGCATCATTACAGCCTTCTAGATCATTAAACTCTAAGTCAGTCAGTGCTGATGTTATTGCAATCATAGCTTGAATATGTTCTTTCTTTGCCTTTATCTCTTCCAAGGTCATCAGGTTGGTGCTTGGTGGTATGTAATTATTCTCCAAATAATATGTTTCATATTCTCCTATTCCTGATAAATGCAGCTTCATCCTTTTCTGCCATGTGGAGAAACTTGACTTGTTCAACTTCGGTGCATCCATTTTATACATCTTCAGATCTTTGCCTCAAGTACTTTTAAACTTTTCTTTTGGAATCCAGAGCTCTGATACCAATTGTAAAGTTCAGATGGCAATAGCTAGTAAGATGAGAGGGGGGGGTGAATTATACAAACTTAATCTTCAATATATTCAACAAGTTCAACGTCGGTAACTTATACTTCAGCAATATAACCAAAACTGCTAAACATGCGAACTCATAAACACATAATCATCATAACACATATAACACCAGATTTAACGTGGAAACCCAAATAGGGAAAAACCACTATGGGATTTCGTACCAACTAAGAAATATACTCTTCTAGAGTATGCTCGGTTAAAAGCAAATCCTGTTAAAGATTACAAACACATTGCTAGATGTGACCCGGTTAAGTGATTTCCCTCAGATCTATTAGGATCTTCACTTTGTTAAAAGTGACCTTGTCAAAGGATTTCAAACACTCATGTAGAATGTTACCTTGCTAGAGGATTTACAAATAAGACTGTTAAGTCTACTCGGTTAAGAGATTTTTTGTCACTTTACAAAATAACAGTAATAAAAATATATCTACAACTTCACATCTAAAATGCTAAAGAAGATTCTTATTTTCTCAAAACAATCTTGTCATATTAATTATCTTGTCCCTCTGCTGGGCTCCCTACTCTGTTAATCAAATAGTTCTTCAAGCTTCTGTGCTTGGTAATCACTATGTATCATCCCTGTGCTTACACTTGCCTGCATACATTGTTTTATCAACAATTCCTTATTTATAAAAAATTCGTTAATTGCCGAATCTCCTTGATCACATTTCCCATGATCAATCTTAGCCATCAGATCATCAAACTTGACTAGGTTCAATGTATCCTTCAATCTGAAAATGTTTTACCTCACCTTGGAACTTACATTCTTTCCTAGGAACTTGTGCTAGGTTATTGCGATTCAATCTGTGCTGTAGATCTTCCTCTTGATTTTCCATTATCGTAGATCATTAACAAACTTCATGCATGACATACCAATCATTTAATCATCTCTAGCTCATCAACATCCTTCATTAAATAATGCTTTTATTCATCCAATGCGATTTGTCATAACTTGGTTGTTACTCGGTAAATACTAAACTTTACTCAGTAGACATTCTGCCTTCTTTAACCGATATCGATAACCTTAGGGTTTACCGACTAGGTTCTTAGGGTTTACCAACTAAGTTCTTTTCAGTGACATAATATAGTATTAACTTTACAATCAACAAAATATGTAGGATATCAAAACAATCAAAACATCATGATCTCATCATTGTCTAACTCGGTAATAGTTGCCCATTTGAATAACTTATTTCTCCACTTATTCATCATATTCTTTATGTGTCTTTTAATGACATCTTAATTCTCTTCAAATAAATCTTCTCAAGATATGGCAACATCATACTGAATCAAAAAATCAATTTCTTGACATCAATGACAAAATAATGTTATAAAGATAGTTATCATCCTTTTTCAGTTATATCAATAATCTCCAACAACCTTCTCAATATCCTTATTGAAATGCCAACATGAAATGCAAGAAGTCTCTTCTACTTATCATCAGTGTGTTAAGTTCTCCTACAATGGGGAGGAGATTTGTCTATCAGCAGATCATAATCCATTTCAACATTGTAATGCTATGGGGGCAGCCAAGACAGCTTGGTTCCACATAATAGAGAAAAACAAAGTTACTCAACACTAGATCTTCAAAAAGGAAAGTCTACATCACTATCTATAGATTTCAAACAGAAAATGAAAATCAAAGACCAAGGCATGGGAGAATACTCTTTGGAACCCATGTGTTTGGCCAACTTACCAACATCACCTAAATCTCATGGATTACCTACAACATCAACACATTAAGAAACCCAACCCATCACTAAGTTTGATGGCAAATTTATCCAACTAGGTACTCTAGCACATGAATCAAAGGAAAAAGACATCCTTAGTTGGTTGTACAAGGATGGGGAAGAAGACAAAGCAGCTACTATGGAGGTAGCTATACCAACACACCTGTATGGAAAAGGATACTTGATCATGCAACAAATGGGATACAAGGGCAAAGGACCTATTAGTAAACGTCAGGAAGGCATCATAGAACCATTGGATCCTCCTTTGCAATTTAGTAAAGACAAGAAATGATTAGGCTATGAACTCACTCTACCACCAAATACCAAAAACCTCAATGGACAGTAAAGAAGAAATACAAGGAAGACTCCTGGTAGAAGGCACTATTTGGGTCAGCTGAGACAATACGTAAAGAACGTGAAAATCAAGAACAAAAGCAATATAAAAGGTAGCCTATCAATCAAAAGAAGGATGCATCTACTGCAGAAGCACATCATATTGAAGAACCACTATCCAACAAAGAAGAATCATCTCCTAGTAACATCATTTCTCCTTGGGGAGAGACAGTATATGAACAAATGCAAAGAGTGGAAACAGGATCTAACACAAAATTAGAGAAAACTATCAAACTTTTATCAATCATGAAAGACCTATTCTCACCCTACAACATACCAGTCTATAGCACTACCAAAATCTGGGATAATACCTCTGAGACTGATTGCAATGAATATGAATGGGGTAGTTGTTCTAATGTTACTAAAGATATTGGTGCAAATGATAGTCATACACCTTTCTCTCAAGAAGAACATGGCACAGAATCTAGACCACTTGAATTTGGTCCACATAATATCTATGACGCCAAGGAAAATGAGCAACAACATTATGAGCAAGTCTATACAGAAGAGGATACCATCGAAGACCTTGATGAAATCCTTAACTTATTTAACACCTAGACCAACGATGATGATACGTCCATCCTACCACTTACAACAGTAGAACTTGATCCACCTAACGAGTCCTTACCGCTTGTCTTTCCTGACCTCATAGACTGGGACGAACCTGAAACTCATGATATACCAATTTTCCCAAATGACGAATCCATTATCCATTACCTATGTACCGTTAAACTAGAAAACAACTCTACCAGTAAATAAAGTAACGACATCTGCAATCAGGGGAGTGCCAAGTCTCTTAGTCACAAAAATGAACAAAATAAAGGATCTACTGCTGAAAACCAGTCAATGGCAGCAATAGATCACAAAAAAAGTAAAAATAAAGGATGCATCTGAGGTTGAAAACCTTTGTAAGGCACCTAAATATGAGAGACTTGACACTCTTCCTGAACATTATCATGAGAAATCACCCATATTGATTGAGCCCACTCAATCAATCAACATTGGTACTACAGAAGCAACCAAAAATATACACCTTGCAAAATCTTTGACAGAGGAAGAAAGATCATTGTTTATCAAATTTTTTAAAGAAAAGCAAATCAACTTTGCTTGGTCATATGCAGATATGCCTAGGATTGATCCACAATTAATCATGCATCACTTATCCATTACTCCAGGTGCTAAGCCTGTCAAGCAAAAATTGCGAAAGATGAATCCACATGTGGCACTCATGGTTAAAGCTGAGTTTAAGAAAATATTAGATGTCAAATTCATTCGACCTATCAACTATGCTGAATGGATTTCCAACATTGTACCAGTATCAAAATCAGATGACAGTATCATAATATGCACTGATTTTAGAGATGTCAACAAAGTCTGTCCCAAGGATGACTTTCCTTTACCCAATATCGGCATAATTGTAGACCTCACGGCAGGCCATGCAATCCTATCACTAATGGATGGTTTTTTAGGCTATAATCAAATCAAGATAGCCCCGAAGAATCAAGATAGAACAACATTTACCTTTCCCCGGGGAATGTACTGTTGGAATATCATGCCTTTTGGCTTAAAGAATGCAGGAGCAACTTATCAATGAACAATGACAACAATCTTTCATGACCTGATGCATACCTTGATGGAGGACCATGTGGATGATTTACTAGCCAAATCATTCACCAGGATAGAACATTTAAGCATCTTAGAAAAGATTTTTGACAGATTGAAAAAATTCCAAGTCAGGTTCAACCCTAAGAAGTGTGTCTTCGGGGTTTCATTAGGAAAGTTACTAGGTGTGTGAGATTGAATTTCATCCTCAGAATGTTACCTGTAATAAGTTGTTAGGCTCAATATGGAAAGCTAATGTACTGAGAGGGGAGGGGTGAATCGGTACTACAAATCTTTTCTTCAACAATAACTTTACTGTTAAGTATAAACCAAAAACTGCTGTAACATAACATAAAGCTAAAATAAATAAATAACAATCATACATGATTCACTCCATAACACATATATTTTGGTTACGTAGAAACTTTTGGTTAGAGAGAAAAACTGCAGTGGGGATGGCACCCACAACTTCACTATTGCAATAATAAAGGTTGCTCGGTTAGAGCTACATGTTTAGCTATTTCTAATAGCTTACCCTATTAGGAGTATCAAGATCATTAGATCTACCTTACTAAAGGATTTTACAACACTTATTCTAAATGTTGCACCTAGTTAAAGGCTTTACAATTTATAGACTTTCTTAGAGTCTTTTACCCTGTTAAAGGTTTCTCTTACAACTCAAAAAATTTACAATAAAATCTTTACTTATATCTGCAACTTTACATCTAAAATGTTATAGCAGATTCTATATGCTCAAAATGAGATTACCTTGCTTATAGCATACCTCAGTAATCCATAAAGTAACTTGGTAAACCCTTATGTTTACTCTGTTCCTTGACTATTCTCTGAAATCCTTCTTGGTGACCTCTGTGTCTCTAACAGTCACAATACTCAGTGCTTCCTTATCTATTACACATGTCTTGCTTCATATACCTCTATATTTGATCCTTAATTCATGTTGTATAAATAGATCTCTTATGTCGGTGATCTGTTCATTGCTTCGATCTTACAAACATGATTTATCGAATTAATAACCATACAAAATATTTCATTGGATAGATGACCTCAAGATCATACAAAATCTTTAAGGTGCAATTTCCTAAGTGATAATGATTCCCTGCTCCTCGATCTTGTAACACGTTTCACATGTGTGTCTAGGTTCAATGAATCTGGTAACACGTTTCACTCGGTGTGTGTTCACTCGGTATATCATTATTGCTGCTCGGTAGACATAGAGTGTTACTTGGTAGACAGCTCGGTGTATACTAGGCTCTGTGACTACTTTCTTCTATAATCGACTGCTTTGTGCTTACTGACTGAATATTTCGGTAGTAGTAACTAACTATAGTATATAGAATGACTTTGGACATAAAACTAATGGCAACTTAGTAAGTAGTAACAATCTCCCCTTCTGACATTAGTTTTGAAATGTTTGACAAAACTCCTTTCAAAGTCATAACTCAAAAAATCTATATACTTACAAAATTTGACTAATCAGACAGTATATACATTTGTCAATAAAATAGTATATTCAGATATACTCCCCTTATCAATATACTATACAAAACTCTGATTATGCATGCGCTATGATCAATATTCTGTATTAACTGCTCAGTTGTCACTGCTTGGTTCACTGCTCCCCCTGTCAAAATTAACTGTGCATTTGGATACTTTGTTCTACTCGGTATACTCCCCCTGTATACTACACTCCCCCTTTGATAGTTTGATACTATACTCCCCCTTTTTGACAAACATCAAAACTTAGTTACCATTCGGTGGAGGCATTTGGTCAAAAATGGATTTGTACTTTGTCATTGCATCGGTAAGAGCGACAGAGAGGGAATCCTTGACACTTTCCATAAGTGAATTCTGAGCTATAATATCAGCTAACAATGAAATTAGTCCATCTAAGGTGCTTCCCTATGGTTGAGTGGATAGGGAGGTGGCCTTGTTGATCTGTTCTTGGATGGAGGACAAGTGTGGAATGAATAAGGTTTGAAGAGTCATAATATCCATCCTTATTTTGTGCTCTTCATTCCGAAGTTCCAATTGTTGAGCCATGAGCTTTTGTAACTTTGTATAGAAATGCTGAATAGAATTTGACTCAGTGGTCAACTTGTTTGAGAGACCGGTGATCTCTTTCTCAATCACTTCTGTTTTATTTTTGATATCTTTAATGAATAAAGAGAATGTACAGAGTTTCTGAAATAAATAAAGAATGTGCTTGAGTTGAGGGGACAACTTAACAATAAATTTGACAAGTTTTACTTTTCCAATAGCAATGGCTTTCTGTACCTCTTCAATTATTTTTGCAGTGAGCTCTTTGTCCTTTAACTTGCTCAAGTATTTGGATGTGTCTACTCCAGATGTCTCGATCTGATTGAGGAGTTCATCCAGTTGAATATGGATGGTTGCATCTTTTGACACTGTAGCTTCAGGTAGTATATCTGTTAATAGTGCTTTCACCTTCTGAAGTACTTTGTTTTTCTTTTGAGTAGCCATTTGTTTTTCCTATTATGCTTTGGCTTTGCATAGTTCACTGAATTCAATGAGTGCTTGCCCTTTTAATTTGGATATGTCTACATTTGGCAACACTATTGGTTTTGACAAATCTAATTTGAAACTATGCCTTTCCATTTTCTTTTCTTTAGTTTTCATCGGTTGAACTAATACAATGGCTTGGGAGGCTTGTTGACCCTCGATAGGTTGCTCGGTAGAGGCAACACTTTTGTCAATTTCTTGAACCTCTGATGTAGCCTTCGGTGAATCCTTGCTTGGGGTCTCAGTTGTAACATTTTCAGTGCTAGAAGGAGCTTGAGAAGTTTGTTCCCCGGTGGCCTGAGAAGTAGCTTCTCCTTCTATAGACTTGTGACCCTCTATTCCTTGTTCAGTATCCTGAGGGGCCTTGGTTGAAACAGGCTAAGTGACCGGAGGATAGGGCTGAACTTGTTCCAAAACTAACTCACTAGATACCAGTTTGGCATATGCATTCCCTTCTATCATTTCCTGATCTTGTGCCTTGGTGTCCATGATATCCTCATCAATTTGTATAGTGTCTGCAGGGTCTTGCTCGGTGATATTAGGATCTTGCTCGGTGACATCAACTATTTCAACTTCAACTTGCTCACAATCATTCTTGATTTGAAAGATTTCTTGCCATTTTTCCTTGGTCTCATTCTCTACATCCAGATAAAGGCCATTCATCAATTTCAAGGCTCTTTTCTTGACTAGGAAGTTTGTCTGGTGGTTTTTCAGATGTTCATTGATCTCATCTACCGACATGTCTGGAAAGAGATGTACCGGACTTCTTTCTCTCATCTTCTTTTCCGAGTCCATGGCATATTTCCACCTGTTATCAATATGCAAATACAATTCTTTTGGAAGAGAATTAGTTACTTCCAATGGGACCAATCAAAATTTTAGAAGGGTGCAGATTATGGCTTCTTTAATTTGTCTCTTTTCTGCATCAGATCTAGAGTCATATTTTACATATCTGAATGCTCCAAATCCACCATATTGCTTTAGATTAGCACAAAAATTATCAACACTATGTACATCTTCCTTTTTACTCTTGACAATCTGAAATTTACTTTTGTCTTCAGATTTGGTGTCACTGGACTCTTTAGTCAAAATGAGTCTCTGAGTAGATTTCTTATAAGTTTTTGTTACCTTTGGTGCGGCAACATTCTTTGGTTTCTTATTTGGTGACGCTGCAGATGATCTTGTGTTTGGGCACTTTACTGAAGGAGTCGGTGATACCTTTGATGTATCTTGTTTCTTCCTTTTCAAAATTTTCCCTTTAGGCAACTCGGTGCTCAATGTAATAGCTGCCTCTTGGACTTTATATTCCTCCTCTATGATGACTAGAGTGCCCTTGATAGGTGTGGAGGAAGAACCTTCTCCAAATTTCTCCGTTAATGCCTTGATCATTTTTGTTGCTTTCCTTGTAGCCTTTGGTACTACAATGCTCATCTTAACTTTCTCTTTAACTTCTTCATATGTACCGTATCTCAGCTCGGTAGCATGTCTTGGTAATGTAAGAAAATCATCTATCTATTGTTGTGTGATGTCAAAATCAATCTCATAACCCATAGGTGGAAAAGATTGAGTTCTCGGTTCCACAACATTGACATAGCAGTAGTCGGTGTCCACTTCAAAGCATATATCATCCTTGTATTTCTCTACTAACTTGGGTGGAATTCTATACCTGTTATGCATATTTTCTTGAAACTTGCTAAAGTAATCATCCATAATATCATTGAAGTTATCACCTAGCCGTTTGATGAAGTCATTGATTTGATGAGTGATTGGTCGGTGTAGCTCCCAAACTACATTACCGACTGATGGAAATAATTTCTCAAAATAGAAAAACATGCATACCAAAAGTGATGCAAACTTCAGTGTGTTATCTGAGTTGTTCTTCTTCAGCTTATGGTGTTTAGATTCTCAAATAGGTTTTTCAACAATACTTCGCATAGATCAATTTTCATTCCTTTCTTCACAATTTTATATGCTAAATCGACTGCTGCACAGGGTACACTGTTTTCCCTTGCCGATTGAAAGAAACAATAACCTATTACTCTAATGGCAAACTTTAGCTTAGCATCTGTCACATTGTTCAATTTTAGTCCTCTGCAATCAGATTCAACTTCGGTTAAAGTGATCAATTCCTTTTGTGATATCATTTTCTGATCTCGGGCATGATCAAAAATAGGGTAACTGGTGATCAAGTGGATGATTTCCTTGGTGATCTTGAATGGTTGCTCCTCTAACCACATGAAGTCATCATGAACTCTTCTCAAAACAAATTTAACCCACTGGGGTTTGAAGACTTGCGGGTAGGTTAGGGCTTCAGTCAATCCCTTGACTTTAATGTGTTCAAACTTGTTCTCTAGTTTTCCATTGGTACACAATTCATCATATTTGTCCTTGATTTCAACATGTCCTAGTTTCTCAACATGACACTTAGTGAAGAATCTGACATCCTCAACTAATAAAACCCTATCCGGAATGAGTGAAAATGTAGTTTTATCATCCGGTTCAGATGCTACTTTGGGAGTTAGAGAGTATTTCAGTGAGGGCTTTTCAATGTTCTCAACAACAACGGGCTTCTGGATCTTAGGTACCATTTCAAATTTTAGATAATCATTTAACAAAAGATCCTTAGGGTTTGAAAACTTTTAAATGGCAGACGCTTTCCACTTAACAAATGTAAAACATATATTCACAACTGATATGATCGGTAAACTAGCTTGACAATGCGTTGTGATTGATATAAATACCTTGAATTTCGCTTCGGAGGAGGTTTGATCACCTTTGAATCACTTTGCTCTGCTTTCTTGAAAACTTGGTAAGTGTAAAATGACCGCGTAAAAGCTTTAAGTACACAATATACCTTATCGGGCTTCATGCAGTTAGGTCAGAAAACATTAAATGCACTCGGTACCACTTCCTTTTTATGCTTTTACCGAGTAGCCAGACTTCCTGTATTTACCGACTAGACAGGCTTCCAAAAGACTTGATAAAATTTTAAATTTCCTAATGCATCTTTAGTTATGCAGATTTTGAATTAAGTACATGATAAAATAGGAACTGTTAAGATTTAACCTTGAGAGAATGCAGTCCCTTCATACCTTTACCGATTAATTTGGAATAGGTGCACCTAACTCGATAGATAAGGTGCTTTCTTCATTTGACACAATTTCCTTCTTTTCCAAATCATATGTAATTTGCCTTTTATTTCCTCAGTGTCTCCTCTAGGTTGATCTCTGCAATCTCTAGCCAAGTGTCCAACTTTGTGACAATGAAAACATGCCATACCAGGATTTCTCCATGATCTTCGGTTGTTCATTCCAAACCTTATAAAGCAGTTGGCACTTATATGTCCATATCTTCCACAACATTCACACCATATCCTTGTATTGTAATCCCATGGTACTCAACATATTGTCGGTTAGGATTTGTGTGAGTTTGGTAGCTTCTAGTATTTGCTCGGTGTGTAGACCACATATAGTTCTTTTGCTTAAACCAACACTTCTCGGTACTATGTCCATATCTATTCCAGTTTTTACAAAACCCTTTGAATTTTGCCTTCTGATAATTGCTAGCAGACTTTGTCCTACATTGGTTAGATGTGTGACCATATTTATTGGAATTGTAACAATAACCATTAGACTTTGTGACATTTGGTTGCTTACCTTTTCTGATTTGTCACATGTTGGTAGTATGTCCTTGTTTTCCACAGTAGTTGCAAATAAGTTTCTTTCGTTTGATGTTCTTCTTGTTTCCAGCTTGCTTTGATGATTCTCATCTCTCGGTAGTGTGGATTCCCTTCTTGGTAGAGTCTTTTCCTTTGTAACCGAGTCCTGCAACTTTGTTGGGTCTTTTTGTATTAAGTTGCTCATCCAACATCTTTGATGCTTCATAACTCTTCTTCACTATTTCTTTGGATTTCTTCTCTGTTTCAAGTTCATCAGTCAATCTTGATAGTTCAAGTTTTAATGCTTGATTCTCATCATCTTTCAGATTTGCTTCATGATGTGCATAACCCAATTGATCTGACAGATTTTGTTGAATCCTAGTCAACCTTGTGATTTCACCATTCTTTTCAAATACTAATGCTTCAAGCTATAGTTTTTCTCTTTTTAGATCTCTTACTTTATCCTCGGCTGTCCTCAATGCATCAAGATTTTCAGTCATCTATGTGCTGAAATGTTCATGTTCTCTTTTCATTTCTTTTAGCTGATCAGTCAGTGCTTTATTCTTTTCTTTCAATTCTCCAATCATCTCTTCAGTCTCTTCAGATATACTGTTCTCAGATGATGTCTCAATTTGTTCCACTAACTCTTGAGAGTCCTACAAATCATCAGAAAAATCTTCTTCTGACTTTCAATGATTTTTACATTTGTCTTTGCATGTCTACAATGACTTGATTAGCATGATACAACTCTTCTTGTAGATACACAATTCTCTGAGATTGTTTATAGCCTTCCATTGATAAGATCTTTTTCTTTAGGCTGTTAATCCCTTTTCCAAGATTCAAGCTTTGATACCAATTGTTAGGCCCAATATGGAAAGCTAATGTACTGAGAAGGGAGGGGTGAATCAATACTTCAAATCTTTTCTTCAATAATAACTTTACTATTAATCATAAACCAAAAACTACTGTAACATAACATAAAGCTAAAACAAATAAATAACAATCATACATGATTCACTCCATAACACATATATTTTGGTTACGCAGAAACTCTTGGTTAGAGAGAAAAACTGCGGTGGGGATGGTACCCACAACTTCACTATTGCAATAATAAAGGTTGCTCGGTTAGAGCTACATGTTTAGCTATTTCTAATAGCTTACCCTATTAGGAGTATCAAGATCATTAGATCTACCTTACTAAAGGATTTTACAACACTTATTCTAAATGTTGCACCTAGTTAAAGGCTTTACAATTTATAGACTTTCTTAGAGTCTTTTACCCTGTTAAAGGTTTCTCTTACAACTCAAAAAATTTACAATAAAATCTTTACTTATATCTGCAACTTTACATCTAAAATGTTATAGCAGATTCTATATGCTCAAAATGAGATTACCTTGCTTATAGCATACCTCAGTAATCCATAAAGTAACTCGGTAAACCCTTATGTTTACTCTGTTCCTTGACTATTCTCTGAAATCCTTCTTGGTGACCTCTGTGTCTCTAACAGTCACAATACTCAGTGCTTCCTTATCTATTACACATGTCTTGCTTCATATACCTCTATATTTGATCCTTAATTCATGTTGTATAAATAGATCTCTTATGTCGGTGATCTGTTCATTGCTTCGATCTTACAAACATGATTTATCGAATTAATAACCATACAAAATATTTCATTGGATAAATGACCTCAAGATCATACAAAATCTTTAAGGTGCAATTTCCTAAGTGATAATGATTCCCTGCTCCTCGATCTTGTAACACGTTTCACATGTGTGTCTAGGTTCAATGAATCTGGTAACACGTTTCACTCGGTGTGTGTTCACTCGGTATATCATTATTGCTGCTCGGTAGACATAGAGTGTTACTTGGTAGACAGCTCGGTGTATACTAGGCTCTGTGACTACTTTCTTCTATAATCGACTGCTCTGTGCTTACTGACTGAATATTTCGGTAGTAGTAACTGACTATAGTATATAGAATGACTTTGGACATAAAACTAATGGCAACTTAGTAAGTAGTAACATAAGTTAGTTTCACAAAATACCAATGGAAATACATACAGGAAATCCAAATTCAACCAATGAAACTACATGAAATACATACCTAAATAAAACATTATTTTACCTTCATGGCGTATGTCTCATTGTGTCCTAACTCCACTGTTCCTGGTTACAGATGGTATACTCTCAGACAATGCACTATTGGCTTCGAAGATGGCATATGAAGAATGGACTGATAACTTGTATTTAACTGACACTATGATATGCAAATACTACATGATTATGCTAAAATGATTATATTATGATGCTATATGATAATTGCTATATTGATATTTGCTTCAACAACTCATAGATGTATAAGATTTGCTTGCAAAATGCATTTGCAGTCTCTTGAAGTCTAACTTGAATATTCTTGAAGATTAAATCTCTCAACTGAAGCTCTTGACTTTATAGACTTTGAGAGGATAGGATGATTAGGCTCAAATCAACGGTCCTGATTAGATCTACAGATTTTAATGGCTATGAGCAAAGGTGAAGGTTTAGAGAAAAGGAGAAGGAGAAGACAAGTGTCACTCATATCACCTTGACTAGGTTGCTAACTGAGGGAATCTAGGGATGGTTGGAGTAAATTTAGGCATGAGAGGACAAGTGGACTCAAGTCCTTCCTAAGATGTAGGGAGTGTTGGAGAGAATATAGGAAATGGTTATGAAATATGTGTACGTACACAATTTTCATTAAGTTTGGAAGTTGGAGATAAATGATAAATTAATATTTAAGAAATATTAATTTCCTTAGCCACATGTTTGATGAGTTGGCAAAGGGAAGATGAAGTGGAGATGGAAGAATGAGTTGGATAAAGGATTAAAGAATTTTGAGAATTATTTAATATTTGAGACTATAGGATAGGAGAATAACCATTAAATATTGGATATTTAATTGTTTGGAGGAGATAATTAAATATTAGATATTTAATTAACTTGGTTAGAGGAATAATTAAATATTAGATATTTAATTAATTAGAAGAATAAGATAATTAAATATTAGATATTTAATTAATTAGAAGAATAAGATAATTAAATATTAGATATTTAATTAATTAGAAGAATAAAATAGATGAATTAATTAATAGAAAGACATGAAAATGAATTAAATAAATTAATCTTTTTAAATTAACTATTTAATAGAAGAATAAATATTAGATAAATATTAAATAAATATAGAATATTTATTTAATTGCTCATAGCCAATTTTAGGTGTATACACTAGGCTACATAGTTCAGCTAAGGGTATTGAAGTGGATCCAGCAAAGGTACAAGCCATTATAGAGATGCAGCCACCAAAGAACATCAACCAACTCAAATCTCTACAAGGACAACTCCAATCAATTAGGTGATTCATCACTCAACTAGTAGATAAAAGTCTATTGTTCAATCATTTTCTACATAAAAATATACCATTCAGATGGGAAGCCAAATGTGTAGAATCATTTTATCATATCAAGCAGTATCTAATGAATCCACCAGTTCTAGTACCACCAATACCAGGGAAGCCACTCATTCTCTACATTTCAACAACAAATATATCACTGGGGGCATTGTTAGCACAAGAGGATCAACAAGGAAAGGAGTGAGCTATATATTACATCAGTAGGACATTGAACAGATATGAACTCAACCATACATTCATTGAGAAGGCTTGTCTAACAGTGGTATTTGCCTCTCAAAAGTTTCGATACTACATGCTAGCTCACACAATTAAGCTAGTTGCAAAAATTGATCCTCTCAAATATTTACTTAGCAAGGAAGCTCTTACAGGCAGATTAGCTAAATGGGTCATGATTCTCAGTGAATTTGATATCCACTACACAGAGCGACGAGCTATCAAAGGACAAGCAATTGTAGATCAATTGGCAGAAGAACCACTACCTAGAAAATAACCTATGGACATCAAATTTCTATACAGAGACGTTCTTTCTATCTCCACCAAACAATGGACCTTATACTTTGATGGATTCTATATGCAACATGGCTCGGGTGCTAGCATTCTGTTCATCACTCCTGAAGGGCACACCATACCAAGATCATATAGGCTTATGTTTCTATGCACAAATAACATTGTTGAATATGAGGCACTGGTTATAGGCATCAAAATGGCCATGGAATGGAGAATCACAAAATTAAAAGTCTACGGAGATTCACAACTAGTCATCAATCAAATCAACAATGACTACCAAATGAAGGATGACAAGCTGCTACCATACAAGTGAATGGTGGATGATTTTAAACAATATTTTGTACACATCACCTTCGAGCAAATACCAAGGTTGGACAACAGAGCAGCCGATGCAATGACTACTATCGCTTCACTACTGCAAATTCCAGAGCAACAGAATCGTTATGAGTTTCTGGTAGAGCAACTGTTCTCCCCAGCCTATGACCATTCTGATTCCCATGTTATCTATGCCTTGACCTGTTCGGACTCTCCCTTATATGGACCGATATATGACTATCTTAAAAGCAATATCCTACCCATTGACCTATCCCGCAACCAAAAATGCAACTTTATCCAGCAAGCCACCCGTTATACTCTCGCTGCTGATACTTTGTACCGTCGAGGTCTAGATGGTACTCTTCTTCATTGCCTTGATCGTAATGAATCTGATTCCACTTTACGAGATCTTCACGAAGGTGTCTGTGGTGCACATTCAAGTGATCCTACTCTTGTTAAAAATATTCTAAGAATGGGATATTACTGGCTGACAATGAAAAAAGTTTCTTATCACTTTGCAAAGATGTGTCCTAAATGCCAAATCCATGGCAATCTTATACATGCACCAACACAGGAACTGCGGCCATTCACAACATCCTGGCCCTTTTTCTAGTGGGGACTGGACTTAGTCAGCAAAATTCATCCTTCATCTTCAAATGGACACAAGTTCATTATAACTGCAACAAAATACTTTACCAAGTGGATTGAAGTGGTCCCCATGACCACAGTAACTAGGAAACAAATAGCCTCTTTCATCCTTAATTATCTAATCTGTAGATATGGCATTCCAAGTTCCATCATTACAGATAATGGATGACCTTTCAAAAACCAAGATGTGTGAGAACTATGTGAAAAAATCAAAATCCAACATCGTTTCTCTACACCTTACTACCCATAGGGGAACGGTTAGGCAGAAGCATCCAACAAAACAATATTGAAAATCCTAAAGAAAACAGTGAATGATACAGGCAAAGATTGGCATGTACAACTCAATCCACCACTTTGGGCATACAGAACTAGCATCCGCACACCTACGGGAGCTACACCATATTCATTGGTATATGGATCAGTAGGAATTTTACCATTGGAGGTAGAAATTCCATCTCTCAGAGTCTCTTTGAAAGGCCTAATTCCAGATGAAGAATATTGAGTCAACCGATTGCAAGAGCTAGAACTTCTCGATGAAAGATGCCAATGTGCCTACACTCATCTCAAATAATATCAACAATGCAAGTGCAGAAGCTACAACCACAAGGTCATTCCCAAAATTTTTAAAATTGGTGACCTAGTACTCAAGGAAAATCCTAGAAATCAGCAAGATCAGGAAAAGAAAGGAAAATTTGAACCTAACTAGTTAGGTCCCTATGTCATCATATCAGCCTATGGATCAGGCACTTATTAGTTAACAACTTCAGAAGGAGATGTGCTCTATGAACCAACTAACAACATCCATCTGAAGAAATACTACACTTGAGCAGTCTAATGCACGAAAAAGTCAAAAAATCAAAAATCAAGAAAAAACAAATAAAGAGGTACAATAAAAGCAACTAGTGAAAACCTGGCAACAAGCACTATTGTGAGAGGACAACTCCTCTCTCTATATTTTACCATTATATCCATAGTTAAGCACTATCGGCCATCACCTGACATTTTATCACAATATCCATCCAGGACATACTTAGCGTAAACACTATCTTGGTTTATCCGCATATCCTTTCGCCACATCTCATCATGGCTTGGTAATCATTGTACATATCCACATTAAGAGGCACACTCGGCTAGGGGCAACATTAATCAGAACTTCTAGCACATTCAAGATGTCAAAAATTTGTAGCAAACTTAGAACATCGTATCCAAAAACAAAACTTAACGGGATTCACAAAATATGATAGATGATTTTCTAAAGTATCAAATTTGCATTTTGCATAAAGTTTTGACTATTTTTGCACTTAAATTTTTTTTTATTGGATCCTCTACATTTTCTCAACAAAAGCTTCACAGCTAGAGAAAGTCATGGAGACTCTAATATTTTTAGTTTTCTGTCTGTGAGGCGATCATTTGTATTGTGTAGATACTTGTCTCAAGACGTGATTCAATGAATATCACTGAAGACATGATCCCACATCACACATACAAATGGTTTAATCTTGTCTGTTTATATGCAATCCGCACTCAGGTCATCCTAGTTCAATTATACCTTGGCACTTGTGCTATCTTGCAAAATAAAAAATCATGTAAATTTTTCCAGGTCATTATGGTTCAATTATACCATTATGCTTGTATAAATTTTCAACATATCTCAAACAAATCAATGCTCAATGATGATACCTACAAAGAAAGCAAAAAACATGTGGCTACACAGGGATGACCAATGCAGTATGAGGATGCTCAAATCAATTAGTTGTATATCATTTTACAATTAGTTGCATATCATTTTACAATTAAGTTGCATATCATTTTAATCTTGCATTACTATCCCCATTATCATACATCTCATTTTTTAAGATACATCTCATTTCATATCATATCATACATCTCATTTTCAAGATACATCTCACAACATATCATATCATACATCTCATTTTCAAGATACATCTCATCAACATCATGCATTTACACATCATATTCATCACATATCAAACACACATACATCTAAGCATCACATCATCATCATAGGAAAATTAAAAATCATATAGAAATCATAATCCATAACACATCACATGAGGATCAAGGAAAATGGTGTCGTATATATCTCAAAAAATGATTAATGTACAAAATATGTCATGTTTGTGCCAAATACAACAAAATGATCTAAATACAATAGAGACAATGTCTCTCAAGTATGACTATCTCCTAAAGGAGATGGTCTCACTGCAGATGTCCCAGCACCTGGATCTCCAGGTGGATCCTGTCTAGGAGGCCCTATCATGCCTCTGCTCTCTGTCCTCGACCCAGTCTCTCGAGATTGACTGGATCTCGACACTATGAAAATCGGCACTCGGTGCTCCCTGGGCACCGCATCCTCATAATGCCTCCTATAGTACTCCGCCTCCTTGGCTCTCAAAGCTAGCTCTCTTAAGGTGTCTCTCATCGGGCCACCTGCTGTCACCCTTTGTAAACTCCTTGCAAGCTCCTCTGCTCGACCCCGATGCTCTATCTCTGTATCCCATTCTGTGGTCAGTTGAATAATCTGACGCTGATGCACCAACAACTGTGTCTACAACTGCAGCACTAACAACTGTAGATATCTAATCTGCATGTCCTCTCGATGTGTCAGAATCCACATCTACAGGGGTACCTGTGAAGGGGTACCCCTTGTCCCTCTATGTGTCCTTGGTGCTGGTGGAGGTAAAACATCTAACCTCCTCCTCTGGGCCGGTCATCTAAAATCATCATGCCCTCCCACCACCGCTATCACCTCTCCAACTCTCTCCTCACCCCTAGCTCTAATAGCCAAACCTCCTCTCCCTCTATCCACCATAGCCCACCGCACTACTCTCTCAACCTATATCCCTCTGTCACCACCATCTCCACCCCTATCTCCTCTCCTCCCCCGATCCAATCTCCCCCTATCCCCTTTCCGACCTCGGCCACCTCTTCTACCATCACCACCATCATCCCCTCCACCATCACCACCTCCCTCATCCACCTCCTCACCAACCTTTCCCCATCTCCCTAGCCTCTCAGGCTGATCATCCTCATCATCATCAAAAGTAGGAATAATCTTTGCTAGATCCGATATCCTAGCCACTGCATGCACTGTAAAGAGCATTGCAAACTCATCACTCATCCCTGCATCCACTATCTTAGGGGCATAGTCCCATATCTGGCTGGCTAAGTGAAAGAACTCCTCAACTACCGCTATGCTATCAACAGTGGTTCCCCACTCTAGAACATCTTGTCTCCATCGAGCATATAAACAAGCTCCCTATGGTATCCCCTGCTGTTGACTATACTGCCGCAACACCCGGCTATGTAGTAATCTTTCAATAACAAAGGGCGTCCGCCCTATCAGATACCTGGACATGTATACATAGGGCATCTCCATCCCATCCTCTACCCATACCTTACAACCTATATATGGTCACCAGACAACCATATCAATATCATCCAAAACTCTCCTTCAGTGCTCTAGTTTTCCCAGCTTACGCTGGACAACTATCCCTCAATATCCATATGTATAAGTTGATGGGATGGGGTTTGGGATAGACTAGCCTAGTCTATGCTCTTGGATCCTTTCCTTGGATCACCTGGTGTTCTCTACACACCCTAGGGTCTTTAGGACTTCCCTTTGCTTGAGGAATCCCTTGACCATGCCCAATCCACCCACCAATGAGTTGCAATGCTGCTCCTAAGGTCTCACCTACTCATGAGACTCAAATCCCCTTACTATGGCTAATAAGGGTTAAGCTTGTTCCACATTTCCCAAGGTCTTAGCAAGGTTGTTTCAGATCTTTTTCAAGGTTTTTCCACCCATTCATGAGCCCCCAAGAGGTTTCAAGCCTTTAACCCCTTACCGATTTCACAATTTAGTGTTTTTGCCTTTAGAAAGGGCTACAAGGATTAGGACCAATTAGGCCTCCTAACCGGTCTCCTAGGGCTCCCTCTCACAAATGATACACAAAAAACCCAATCTCCCAAAAAGGACTGCCATTCATTTGGTAAGGACTCAAGGATTTTCTAGGTTTTAGGCCTCCAGGTGTCCGTACTCTATCCTTAGTGGATTTTAAGGTTTTTGAGGGTTTTTGTGAGGGTTTTTAGAGTCTGTCTAGGTCACAGTGAAGGTTTTGTATTCTAGCCACCTTGTTTGGATTGGTGGAGGATCCTCCTTCACACCAATTATGCTTCACTCACTCCTCTACACTTCCTTCAAAGGATGCACTCTCCACTAATCAACCTTGCTCTCCAAGACCTCTGCACCAACAACCATTCCTAATCGGGCACTATCCAGTCTCGCCTAAGAATGGGTATATGCTTGGCCTCCTTGCATTTCCAAGGGCCCTTCTTGCTTGGGACTATATTAAAGAGTCTCCACATCCATTTCCCATGGTTTCATGGTGGTTCCACAACAGGGAATGGAGTCAAGACTTCATTTACTCAAACTGTTCCAAAACTGGACAGTAAGACTGCAACTTACAAATTATTTACAAACATGCTCAACCAGTAAACAAAAAGCTAATCTAATTACTCACAATGAAGATAAATTCATCAAAGAAAACATTCCACATAGTTTTTATCACAAATCAATCCATTTGCTTGTTCGGTAACTTCATTCAAATAGACTGGTAACTCAAAAACAGTGACAGTCCATACAATTTGCTTGAGCCGTACAATCTCTGACAACCAACCCTTTAACTTAGGGTTTAAAAAATATTATACTACCCATACCTTAGTCGGTGTGCCACATTTAGGGTTGTCCATGCCAACCTAATGATTTTGACAACATGGTGGAAAAGTTGCTTGACAACTTTTAAAAGTTGTCATGCAACTTTTACAACTTTTGAGCAACTTTCCCAATGTTGCTCTTCATGACTCCTAGACCCACAATGGGCCAACCTAAGGTCACCACCATGATATGAAGGACCCCTAAACACCTCCAAGACACACACAACCTCCATTTTCAAAGCAATCACAATTTTGACTTATGACCCCTAAGATCCCCTCTAGGTCCCTACCTAGGACCTATGAGCACTTGGCTCATTATTTTATATACAATGGCTTCATAAGAAGCATAATACCAACAAAAAAAAAAGGAGGGAGAGCTTGAAAGGGTTCTACTACACCATAAGAACACTCAAAGGGCCTATCTTTGTCTGCCAATGGCCTAGCTGCGGGAATATGCTCCCACGCCCATATCTGTAGCAGTGTGACTCCAGTGGATAGACTGCTTTAAGTACACCACCTAATGTAGATCCTTGTATAAGTGGGCTAGCATAGCCAACCCCCATTCAAATTAGTGAACCTATGTCACCATGTCCTCTAGGACCAACCCCCATCCTACAGCCAGTCCCTTTGACCTCCGATCGGGACATAAGAAACCACCTATGAGACCTACCAGCACTAATGGTAGAGGAGCGTAATCCAAATCTAGGAACTCCTACCAGGGGATCTCATATCCATAAACTGTATCATCCTGAAGAATCCAGTGAAGTGTCTCTGTCCCACCCTCCTCAATCTGCTCATAGGGCAATAATGCACCTAGTAGAGGAATCCATAGAAACTGGTAACAATCCTTAGGCATCACTATGATCTCGCCTGTTGCCAAATGAAAGGTGTTCATATCACTATGCCACATCTCAACCAATGCTATCAATAAACCCCAGTTAACGATAAACCAGGGCATGTCTAACAAAGAGGATAGGCCACACCTCTCAATAATATCCCTATCAGCCTATGTCAATCATGGTATCAATGACCATGGTCTCAGAAATTGCTCTTGCGACTGAACCACTCCAATGCACTCTTGCCACAAAGCAAAACAAGTCCAATATTAGTTTCCTCATCAAAACAATTCATATCAACTTGAAACTTTTAAAATCTAATCAAGTTCCACATCATATCAATCCATTTTCATATCAAATCATATCAACTTGTAACACAACTCAAGTTCCACAACCAAATCAACTTGTAAAACAACTCAAGTTCCACAATCATATCAACTTGTAAAAAAACTCAAGTTTCACATTCATATGAACTTGTAAAACAACTCAAGTTCCACAAACCATATCCGCTTGTAAAACAACTCAAGCTCCACAGGTATATCAACTTGAAACAATGCAAATCAAATCAAGTTCATATAAAAAACATCCCTATCAAAAACCACATCATATCAAATCAACATCAAATCAATATCAACTTGAAACATTGCAAATTAAATCAAGTTATATCAGAACTCATATTGGACAACTTATCAAAACAATGATAGCAGACACACAGACTGAGAATTCGCACCCATCCTAGAAAAACTGACATCAACCTACCAATTTTTCTTCCTCCAAAAATCTTGCTTTACCCAAATTTTTCCCTCATGCGCTAAACAATCTTGTCTATGCGCTAAACTGCTGGTTATGCGCTACCCTGTCCTCTCAGTGTGCTACATAATTCACCCTATGTGCTAGCCAGCATCTATGCACTACCTTATCCCATTTCTGCGTCACCTAAACTACCCTAAGTGCTAAACTACCCTTTGCGCTATCTTATCCTGGTCTTGCACTGCAAACCTAACCCTATGTGCTAGGGTATACCTATGCGCTACCTATGCCTACCCATGCGACCCCCTAGGAACCCTATGCACTAGGTATCTCCTACGTGCTACCCATTTTTCCCTCTGTGCTACCTTGTGCTCTCGATGTGCTAACCTAACCCTAAGCGCTACCCTAACTTACCGCTACACGATCCTAATTTTCTCAGATGCTACCCTATTTTATTGAACCCTACGTGCTATGAAACCTATTGTATGCGCTACGCTTTGACCCTGATGCGCTAAACCACCAAATCCGCATGACAAAATTGAAAACATGATAAAAAATGACAAAATAAAAATCCAAAAGGGGTCAAAAGGGCTGACTTACTGGTGGTCCATACATGGCGGGCCTCTGATACCTCTGCACATGCTCGAATTGATGAGAAGCATAAGGAACCGACATGTTGAATTTTCTCCAAGTGTCACTTTCTCTAAAGTCAACAAGCACAAATGAGACAAAAAGAAATCACTTTTTCCCTTTTATAGGGTAAATCAAAATTAGGGTTACATGGAGGAATGTGTAAATTGCTTGTGGTGTCTCATACAACCCTACCAAACATCATTATCGAGAGATGAATCAACTAACCGCATTCAACATAGTCAAAAATTTTACAATTTAATGAAATTTATCAAATTATCCAATCAAATCAAATGTTCAAAATTTTTGATTCATCTCCCAAGGGGGCATTACCAACATCATTTATCAAATCTGGGGCATGACATGAAAATCTCAAAACAATATAAAAACTGATCATAACCAAATCATGACAACACATCATTTTCTTTGAATCAACATATGCACACATGTCACTTCAAAGAGGGGCAAAATGTAGATGTATTAAAATGACCATATTCCTAAATGAATATTCAATGTTCATTTTATTCTCATTCCTCTATTTAGTTAAATCTAATTTAATTAAATCACCCATATTCTTCTATTTAATTAAATAAATTGTTCAATTTATTTAATTAAATTCACTTAAGCCCTATACATCATTTAATTGAATAAATCATTTTATTTAATTAAATCCCTTCTCCCTACTTTTTAATTAAATTTACATTTAATTAAATAATTTACCCCAATTGAATAAATCTAATTATTTAAATTCCCAACTTGTAACCAAATTAAAATAAAGCAATTTATTTTAATTAATCCTATTATTCCTCATCCACTTGTATTTTCCTACATCTCCCACTTGCATCCTAACCCTATTCCTAAATTCTTATAGAATCTATCTAATCCTAATCAATTAGCCTAAACCCTTGAATTATTCCTTTTCCCTAAATTTGAGGATGTCAATTCTCATATTTGGAGGAAAGTCTTCCAAAAGCAATAAAGCCTTTATCCCTTCAACAAACTAACTTGTTGAATACCCCCAAATTTTGAAGGACTCTTACAAATTTGTCCCCAAAGTCTTCCAAACCATTAATGGTTAACTAACCCTTAGTGGCATGGTTAGATACTTTTGCCTAACTTAACCCTCTTCTAACCCAGGGGTCTCATCAAGCATTCATTTCTTTGACCATGGTTATCCCTTTAACCTTTGCACAAGAGTTTATCCTTTGGGTAAAAGCTTTATCCATTAGATAACCCTAACCTAACCTTAACCCTTACCTTCTAAGGTAACCATTAGGTCTTCTCAAACATTTAATGCTTCGTTCATCTCCTCTCAAGCAGTCTTATGTTGACAATTGTCACCATTTCATTGGTGAAAATTTTAAACATGGATTGATAACTTTCAATCCCAACCCTTGATTAACTCCTTCAATCTTGACCATCCATTGCCCTATTTTCACTATAAATAGAGCTCTCATTTATGCTCGAATTCATCAATACATCTAGCTTCTCTTTGTAATAGGAATTAATCTAATAAATATTTTAGAGTATTTCCTTTATCATTAGCTTAGATCATTAACTAGTATATCATGTTAGGATAGTATTGCTACTAACCTTGTCATCTTATAATCTAGTTTACTTCATTTGTAGAATCATGCATAGATAGGATGCATTTCATGGTAAAATTAATCTAAAGCATCCCTCGTTCTTGCATTCGTCATCCCTAAGCCACTTTGTTCAGTGATCTGAGAGCAAAGGCATTGGCTTGAGGGACCTTGTGAGATAGAGAAGAATGGAACCTACCTTGGGAAGTTGAGTCATTCTTCATGACTCCATAAATTGCACCAAGAAGTCCCGTGGGTGTGTGAACCAGCTCTTTGAGACCACATTTTTACATTTTAAGTTTGATTGGCCCTCTTTTCCCACACACATTTCTAGCATCACTTACAACATACCCCGATTTGAACCACCAACCCCTGAACAAAATATCAAAGAGGAGTTCATTCCTTTTATCATAGAAAGCTTTTATTATATGCCTACTATTACTCACTCTCAACAAAACAAATAGAGTGAAATGCAACCAGAGTCCAACATGAATCGAAGATTATCAAACCTTTCAAGTGTCCAAATCTAGAGGACACTAAAATTTTTGAGGAACTCCTCCAAGAATGTCAAGAAAGCGCTTCATTTCAAAAATTTGTGGAAAGACTCATGGAAAATGACAAGGAAAAATATATGCTCATGCTCACAAGCAAAGGAGTTAAACTTCCTGTAGACTTTGACACCAACTTTTTTAGAACAAAGTCTCGACATTATGATTATCAAGAACGACAAAGAGAGGAAGAATCTCGTGACTCAAAACAAAACATACATGAGCAAAATCTACCAGAATAGAACTTGGTTGAGCAAGATATCCTTGAGCAAAACATCCCCGAACCAAACATACCATTCCACACACCATTTTAGCTTAGAACTAATACAAGGGAGGAACCCTTCCATCAGAAAAATAATGCACCTTTGATTTCTCTCACTCAACAAATGCAAATGTTACAAAGACAAATGCAACACATGAAACAAGGGACAACAGTACAATACTCCTTAACTGAAATTTGCCCTTATCTATTTGACAGATGATTAAACATGGTACTTTTTCCCCCAAACTCAGACATTTCAAAATTTGACAAATATGATGGGAAAAGCGATTCCCGTGATCATGTTCGATAATTTTGTACCATGAGTCTTGAATTCGCCCATGATGACACCTATTTGATGAGGTTATTCCTAAGAAGCTTGGGAGGACAAACAATGGAATGGTTATCCAAAATCACACCTCCTGTCAGATCATTTGATGAATTAGTCAACAAATTCATAACTTAATATTCCTATAACATTCAGCACGCTATCACCATGTTAGATGTCTGTAACACCAAATAGAAAAACAATGAAACATTAATGGTATTCCTTCAACGTTGGCGGCGTATGGTTTCAAGATATCCTCGAGATGTTCCTGAAAAGGAAAAGATGGAGATTTTCATCGACAACGTGAATAGTGAGATGAGTTACATACTCAAACTTCAATGCATACCATCTTTTGCCAAATTGATTGAGAATGGCATCCAAGTAGAAGAGGCGTGTGTCAAGAAAGGAACATTGAAATTCTTCAAAGAAGGAACAAGTTCATCCAATTACAACAACCAAAACAACAACAACTTAGACAAATCTAGATTCTGGACCGGAAACAAAAAACACTGGAAATGAAGGAGGAAATGAATCAAATGATCCAAAATCCAAGCAACCAGTGCTATTGTTATCAGATAATCCTCAAGCTACAAAGAATCCCAAAGGTGCTAAAAACAACACTAACACTTATGCACCAAATACCAATCAAGATCAACTCAACACAAACAACACCAACAATTCCCAAAACAATAATACCAATCAAGGACCTAATCCAAACTCACGAGGTAATGCAAACAACTTTCCAAAACGCATTTACACAACACTAGGGCAATCACTAGAGTCAGCATTTAGAGAACTCCCGACAAACAAAATTATCTCCTTACTAGAAATCAACAAATTTGAACCACAAATCAAACCACCCTGGTGGAATGACTCCCACTTTTGTGATTTTTATTGCAAAGGTCATCAAACAAATGATTGCATGAGACTAAAAAACATTGTTCAAGATATGATTGATAGAGGCGATTTAACAGTCGATGGTCTCAAGACAAATGGTGACCATGGAGCCTTTAAAATCCCTCTTCCAAACTACAATGAGGATGGAGCTTCAACCTCAAATGATACACATGGAGCTCATATCAATCACATATACAATAACACCATCAATCATATATCAGCTGAGGACAATCAAGTCAATGTTATCACAATCAAGGACAAGCATGAACATGAATCCGTCAATGTAACAACCAGAGCTCAAAAATATGTCTTGAAGGGGCATATGTCAGCAACAAACACTATACCCAAAATTTAATATGATCTAGTCAGTCAACTGTGCAAAACTTCTGCTCAAATATCTATACTGGAGTTACTGAAACTTTTGCCAAAACACAAAGACATCTTGGAACAAGTGTTATTAGAAACAAATGCACCTCAAGATTTGGATGCTGACAAATTCCAAGCCATGGTAGCTCATATGAGAGGGCCTCATAACCTCACTTTTTTTGAGCATGATAATATCTCATTGAGCCATCCACACAATACTCCACTCCACATTGAAGTCTTGGTATACAAGCATCGAGTCAAAAGAGTATTAATAGATGGAGGAGCTGGACTCAATATCTGTACCTTGAAACTTATCCGTGCATTAGGCTTCTCTGAGAAATCTATTGATCCATGAAAAAAGATCACTATCAAAGCATATGATGACGAAGAGAGATCAATCAAAAGAATAGTAATATTTCTAATTCAAGTAGGACCAATACAAAAGGACACTATGTGCCAAGTCTTAGACATAGACCTCACATACAATATCTTATTGGGTCGACCTTGGATCCATGAAATGCAAGAAGTACCTTCTACTTATCATCAGTGTGTTAAGTTACCCTACAATGGGGAGGAGATTTCTATATCAGCAGATCATAATCCATTTCAACATTGTAATGCTATGGGGGCAGCCCAAGATAGGTTGGTTCCACATAATAGAGAAAAACAAAGTTACTCAACACTAGATCTTCAGCAAGAAAAGTCTACATCATTTTCTATAGATTTCAAACAGAAAATGAAAATCAAAGACCAAGGCATGGGAGAATACTCTTTGGAACCCATGTGTTTGGCCAACTTACCAGCATCACCTAAATCTCATGGATTACCTACAACATCAACACATCAAGAAACCTAGCCCATCACTGAGTTTGATGACACATTTATTCAACTAGGAACTCTAGCACATGAATCAAAGGAAAAAGACATCCTTAGTTGGTTGTACAAGGATGAGGAAGAAGACAAAGCAACTACTATAGAGGTAGTTATACCAACACACCTATATGGAAAAGGCTACTTGATCATGCAACAAATGGGATACAAGGGCAATGGACTTATTAGTAAACGTCAGGAAGGAGTCACAGAACCATTGGATCCTCTTTTGCAGTTTAGTAAAGATAAGAAAGGATTAAGCTATGAACTCACTCTATCACCAAAGAAGACACCACACAAATACCAAAAACCTCAGTGGATAGCAAAGAAGAAATACAAGGAAGACTCCTGGCAGGAGGCACTATTTGAGTCAGCTGAGACAATACGTAAAGAACGTGAAAATCAAGAACAAAAGAAATATCAAAGGCATCCTATCAATCAAAAGAAGGAAGCATGTACTACAGAAGAACATCATATTCAAGAACCACTATCCAACAAAGAAGAATCATCTCCTAGTAACATCATTTCTCCCCACGGAGAGATAGTATATGAATAAATGCAAAGAGTGGTAACAGGATCTGACACAGAATCAAAGAAAACTATGAAACTTGTATCGATCATCAAAGACCTATTCTCACCCTACAACATACCAGTCCACAGTACTGCCAGAATCTGGGATAATACCTTTGAGAGTGATTCCAATGAATATGAATGGGGTAGTTGTTATAATGTTACTAAAGATATTGGTGCAAATGACAGTCATACAGCCATCTCTCAATAAGAACATGGCATAGAATCTAGACCACTTGAATTTGGTCCACATAATATCTATGATGCCAAGGAAAATGAGCAATGACATTACGAGCAAGTTTATACAAAAGATGATACCATCGAAGAGCTTGATGAAATCCTTAACTTCTTTAACACCCAAACCAACCACTACGATACCTCCATCCTAACATTTACAACAGTAGAACCTTATCCACCTAACGACTCCTTACCACTTGTATTTCTTGACCTCATAGATTGGGACAAACCTGAAACTCATGATATACCAATTTTCCCAAATGACAAATCCATTATCCATTACTTATGTACCGTTAACCCAGAAACAGACTCTACCAGTAAATAATGTAACGACATCTGCAATTAGGGGAGTGCCAAGTCTCTCAGTCGCAAAAATGAACAAAATAAAGGATCTACTGCTGAAAACCAATCAATGGCAGCAATAGATCACAAAAAAGTAAAAATAAAGGACGCATCTGAGGGTGAAAACCTTTGTAAGGCACCTAAATATGAGAGACTTGTAAGGCATCTTTGTTAGTCTAGAAAGAAGTGAAAAATCAGATGCAAGCAAGTATATGCCCCCTCATGTTTTTCCCCCAGTGAGGGTGGGGAAAATAGGAAGGAAAATGAGCTAGAATTGTCCCAAAGAAGGCAGAAGCCATTTTGGGCAAAAATTTAGCCTATATACTCAAAAGTGGGCCCATCGAAGGGTCATTGTTACTATTCACTGCAGGCATTTGAGCTCAGAATTATATAGAGCCAGATAAAAAATGCCTCATAGATGGGAGCTTAGGGTGAGTATGATTGAGGATCTTCACACTGTAGTCGAGTAGGGTGAGGAGCCTGACTAGGTGCGCTTTGAATCATACTTATTTTTCTTGTTTTATGCATTTTTTTGATATTTTTTGGGGGACCGCGGTGTAGGCGTCTAGGGGATGCGGTGCCATGTTGCCAACACACATCTATTCTAGATGAGTGTTGGAGTCCAAAGGATGCTATGTCACCCCTTTTGGATGCTACCATCCAAAAGATACGATGTCAACTTCTGGGCGTGCTAGCGTCTGCCAAAAATGATGAAGGAGGCTGATTAAATATTTACTTTTTTTTGCATGTGCGGAGATTGGCTGAGATGCGGGGGCACACTATGGGGCATTTGTTACAGATGCTATGAGATAGACTAGAGGATCTTACACAGGCTGAGCACTGACTACTGCGCAGGGTCGGCCTATGGTGGACCTACATGCTCCCTGAGTTCCAGTTCCATGCCCCCATGCTATGGGTATTGATGGAGCACTAGGATACAAACACCATGTCATTTCACTTACACACAAGGGAGATGACCATTACATTAGTGGACGTCTACTGGATCCTACGGCTTCCCATAAGAGGGGAGCTCATCATCCAACATGAGTGGGCCTTAGGTCAACGGATAGATAGCATAGGGCACGTGTATCTACAAGCACTTGGCCAGGGATGAGTCATCATTCCCCTCGTACGGTGCATCATGATCATGACCATAGCACTACAGGTCCTAACAGATGGCCGAGGATCAGAGTTGGTAGTAGGGTTCGTGCCTCTTATTAGAGAGATGGAGGAGACTCAGAGAGGCAGACTGTATACGCATGAGGCCATAGTATGTTGGCTCATCTATACTATGAGCTTTCATGGTACACGCACCATGAGTACCATAGTTTGACCATGTGTACTCTACTATAGGTGTGGACCTTTAAGTACATCACATACACTCGACCTATAGGATTCCCGATGCTTATGCCCTTGGACATGTCAATGGAACACACCTATCCTCTATGACATGGAGCATGGCTCATAGGAGATCTCACCTTCTGGCACATTTCATTTAATCAATTTGGGATCGATGATATCGTTTGACAGCTGTACTAGAAGATGGGGGTCTGATTCACAGACCAATTGCAGCTACCACAGATGCAAAGAGACCGATTCCTACTCAAGTGATAGGACTACATGGTCATGCCCTATTGATGGCACTGATGCATGAGATAGTTTGGATAAGTGTAGATAGTTCCACCCATTGCTCCTACCTATGCATGATTGACCATGAGCGCTCTGAGACCCTAGGAACTTCCTCATACCATCATGGGGGAGATCCAAGATAGCTTTGAGGGTAGTGACGATGATGATATCAATGCACAACTGGATATAGACGATGTCAGAGTCACCATCAACTTCGCAGAGTGGTGGGAGAGAGTTGCTCCAACATCGATCTTCCCACCAGATGCAACAAGAGGAGATGCAGGGGTACTAGTAGGGGATGAGCCTTAGGGCTCGCTAGAGGCAGAGGAGGAGAGACCAGACCAGCGATGATAGATGAGTAGCCCAAGTCCAGATAGACCAGATGTGAAGGCACTCCCAACAACACTGGCTATACCACCAGTAGCTACCATAGTTGGCACCGGGGGGTCCAACAACAGGGCTCCTCTGTGAGATCTAGAATGGCAGGCAGGTGATCCTGGTATGCATATTCTATTTTTGATACGCATATATATAGATAAATACTTTCGATATGATGAGGTACTGATATAAAATGTTTTTGTGTTTGCAGAGGGTGTGGCGGAGTGGCTGAGTTTTGTCTATCAATCACTTGTAGAGATCATCCTGGATGTGCAGCCTTAGGGTCCTATGCCGGATGCATATTGGTCCATCCAAGTGGCAGGATGACACATCTATCTGGTTGAGCTTGTAACACAGCTATGGATAGTGTACAAGGAGGATCAGGTGGAGTTGGTGCAGGGAGCAGCACAACTGGCTACTGTGACGGGGCAGTGAGATCAGGCCCTGCTGGAGTGTTGATGTGTATTTTGTATACGACCAAACACAAAATAAAATACCCAGAGGTATCTCATCCTCTCTTGAGTAAAGTTACCGAATGCTAAAGATATCGCTGTAGACGTATAAAAATGACCATATTCCTAAATGAACATTTTATGTTCATTTCTCTATTTAATTAAATCCAATTTAATTAAATTACCCACATTCCTCTATTTAATTAAGAAAATTACTCAATTAAATTCACTATACCCATTTAATGAATAAATCATTTTATTCAATTAAATCCCCCCTATCCACTTTTAATTAAATTCAAATTTAATTAAATAGTTATCCTAAATTAAATAAATCTAATTTATTTAATTACAACCAAATTGAATGAAATTCATTAAATTGAATTAAATCCTATTATCCCTCCATCCACTTGCATTCTCCTACATTTCCCACTTGCCTTCCTAAAACCCTTTCTAATCCCTTCTAGACTCTTCTAATCACTTCTAATTACCCTAACCCATCTTCTAAACTTTGTCACATCCCTAAGCAAGGGAGGTCACTTCTCAAAACCTTAAAGTCTTTGATAACCATTAAAGGCTTCAAGCCTTCAACCACTTAATTCCTCAAAGTCTTTGATAACCATTAAAGGCTTCAAGTCTTCAACCACTTAATTCCCCAAAGTCTTCAATAACCATTAATGGTTAACTCAAACCCTCTTACATGGTTAAATAACTTCTTTTAACTCAACCTTCATCCAACCCAAGGGTCTCATCAGGCCTTTAATGCTTTGACCATGATTATCTCTTAATCATTTGCACAAGGGTTTATCCTTGGATTAACTCTTAATCCAATGGGTAATCTTAACTTAGGCTTGACCCTTACCCTCTAGATAACCATAAGGTCTTCTCAGACATTTAATGCCTCCAACCCCTTCTCTCAATCCAACCCTATGTTGACACTTGTCACCATTTCATTGGTGCCAATTACAAACATGGATCCCCAACTTTCAAACTCAACCGTTGATCAACTCTTTCAATCTTGACCATCCATTGCCCTGTTTTTGCTATAAATAGAGCTCTCATTCCTCCATTTTGATCATCCTCCAAATTTGTAGTATCATACTTATGCTCAAATACATTCAAGCTTTCATATATCATTTTTATGCTCATCATTTTAGCCTCTTTAACTAGGAATTAGTCTAAATATGCATGTTTAGAATACTTTCTATTATCATTTAGCTCAATCATAAACTAATATATCATATTAGGATAGTATTTATACTAACCTTGTCATCTTATAATCTAGTTTATTGCATTTCTAGAATCATGCATAGCTTAGGATGCATTTCATTCTAAAATCTATCAAAACATCCCTCATTCTTGCATTTGCCATCCCTAAACCATTTTGCTCAGTGATCTGAGAGCAAAAACATTGGTTTGAGGGACATTGTGAGATAGAGAACCATGGGACCCACCTTGGGAAGTTGAGTGATACTTCATTACTCCATAGCTTGCACCAAGAAGTCCTGTGTGTGTGTGTGGACAAGTCTTTTGGAATATTTTCACATATTGAGTTCTATCGACCCGCTTTTCCTGCATACATTTCTGGTGCCCACTGTGGGGCTCGAACCCACATATCAAATCGGTTTTTAAAATTAACCAATTTTGCAGGTCCGTGGGAAACAAGAATCAGCGCATGGGAAACATTCCCTAGCGCCTTCGGTTAACAGTCTAGCGCATCCCGCTTACTGCTAAGCGCGTGGGGTGTCTACTTTGGCGTGTAAAGTCCTTCCTTTAGCGCATGACTTCCACTAATCTTTTCCTGTAGGTATCAACGCGGAAGAAAAATAGAGTAGTGCATCTAAAAACTAGTTTGGCGCGTCGGGTCTGTCAGATAGCGCATTTAGTTCATAGTCTAGCGCGTGAAGTCCATCATCCAGCACGTGAAGTTCATCTTTTAGTGCATCCAATCTTTACTTTTCCTGTAGGTCTCAGTGCGGGAGAAAAACAGAGCAGCGCGTCCGACGCACAGAGTAGCACATCCAGCAAACAGTGTAGTGCATTTAGACATAATTTTAGCGCGTACAGTCCTTTCTGTAGCGCATCACAAATAGAAGACAAAAATTAAAATTGTAACCGAAATTAAACTTAGACTTGTAGAAGTCCACCAAAATCCATATTTTTCTAACTATTTGATTGGAATTTTGCAGGAATCTGACAATTTCTTGCAGGTAGAGCTGGAAATTTTCTTTTATCGATTTCTTTTATTGACTACCAAAGATCAAAATTTTGCTTTGTTGACCAAATTATTTTCCTAGATTAGAAAATCATCGCTATGAAGGGTTAAAAAGAACATCATGCTTGTTGGAGCAACATCTCCAAATAGAAGTTAGCAAATCATTGTCTTAAAGGCTAAAATGAACAACTTGATTGCCTTGTCTCGAAAGTGGAAGGAATATGCTCTCTCCTTAACTGGGTGATAAAAAATCCAGACCACTTTTAAAAGCTTTCTTTACTTCAAGCAATAAAACCTTTAGCAGGCCTACCTTCCCGAGGAGTTGAAATCAACTCTTAAAGCCGTTTATGGCCAGTGTGAAGGGAATGACCTAAGTGGGGAAGGATTTTGACACCAAGAATTCCAACCCACTATAATCAAACGTGAAAAGTGACGAAAGTCCTTTTCAACAGTTGCACGCAGCGATTAGCCTTCCCCCAGTATCCTTGAGATATGTAAAGCTTTTGTTCTAAAGGTTGGGAAGCCTCCTGAGGGAGTTTATCACTGATGGCCAAACGAGAAGCCTAATTACGAACCATAGAAATAGAAGCTTTGAACCGAGTCAGTAACCAAACATTTATAACATCATAGTGCAAGGGTGGGGGAGAATCCGCCCCCAAGATTGCTCACCATATATCTCCCAAGATAACTACTCAACTGTGAAGCAACTCACTTTGGGTTAATTTCTGGCAAAAGGCAAAAAAATGGGTGCCCCCTAGGGGGTGACATTATTGTTTGAGCTGACGAAGTATCGAGACTAGTGGGCTATGATGTTATTTATGACCTTTGAATAAAGAGTCTTTCTGAAGTGTATTATTCGTATCGAAACCTGTTAAAACATTGGGGATTTGAACACATCCTCGCAGAACATACACTTTTTGTTAGATTAGGCAAAATGGTTGTACTTTTTGTGCCGTGCTTGCATTTACTGCTTCAAAAAATCATCCATCAAGCTTAAAATTTTTTTTTTACAACAAAAGTTCAAAATTTGAAAAAAATCAACCAAAAGAAACATCAGGGCAGTTTAGCGCATAAGAGCAACTTCTTAGCGCATGCAAACTTTTTGTTAGCGCATCAAAACATCAAAATAGTGCATCGGTTCCAAACAGTAGCGTTTCATCTCAAGGCAAAACCGTGTGAAACCATTTAGTGCATCAAAGCAACAGTCTAGCGCATGCGAGCATCAGCTTAGTGCGTAGAGGCTAAACATTAGCGCATCGGGTTCACAGGTTAGCGCGTTGCAGGCCCAGTGTAGCGCATAGATTTTTCAAAGCAAATAGAAAACAAATTTGACCATTCAAAACTTTAGCGCGTGTCTGGGGGTAGCCTAGCATGTGTGGTCATTGTTTTAGCGCGTGGGGTAATTTCTGTAGCGCATATAGTCTTTGTTTTAGCGCGTGATCCAAAACACAAAAACAGAGGGCAAAATAGTGAGGAATTTTAAAAATTTCGAAAACATTTTCAAAAGCCTTCTTCATCAAACATCGTTTTTCATCAAAACAGAGTAGCGAAAACAAACCGTTAAGACTATTTCTTGAGGTAAATTTGTGTCAAAACAAATGTTGAAAAATCCTAAACAAATCGCACGATAAAACAAATCTATCTTATCATAATCGGGAAACCTCATCATTAGTATCAACAGAATCCTTTACCATCTTACGGATTTTATGTCCCAAAAACACTTGTTTAAAATTTTCAAGTTGTCAAATCAAGTTTCCATATCGGGAGGCTTTTATCCATATCATTTGACATACTTTGTCGTGAAGGGGCATCTAAACCTTCACTTTGATAAAGTAAGATTTGAAATTCTTCAAACAAGATCAACTGAATCCAAACAAATCAAAGGAAACCATTGATCACTCATGCATGACTAATCCTCATATTCTGAGAAGAAAGAACCTTTATCGTAACATCATGTTGAAGAAGCAACAACCTAGTTTTTCCAAATTCATCAAGAGAAAAAAGTGCTTATACATCAATCATCAAATCTTCAAATCTCATTGGGTATTCCTTCATCACGTCAAACATCATATCCAAAACAAATCCAACGAATTTGACAAGGAACCCTTGAAGACAAGAGCCTACTGTCAAAAGTCTGTTTTCAATCAAATCATAAACCGCGGCGAAAAAATCAATCCAACATTCTTACCCAATGAGTGTATCACTTATAACATATCTCGACTAGAACCACCCACCCCCGAGCAACATATCAACGAGGCTTTTGTCCCTTTCATCACTGAGAGTTTCTACTAAAAATGCCTGTTACTCGCTCTCAAAGAAACAAACAAAGCGAGCCACACGCTGAGTCTAGTATGAATCGAAGATTGTCAAATCCTTTTGAAGTTCCACCCTTAGAAGAACCTAAAATTACTGAAGCACTTCTTCAGGAATGTCAGGAAAACCCCTCATTTCAAAAGCTTGTAGAAAGGCTCATGGAAAATGACAAAGAAAAATATTTGCTCATGCTTACAAGTAAAGGCGTTAAACTTCCTGAAGATTTAGACTCAAACATCTTTAAAACTGGATCTTGATAATATACATATCAAGAGCAACAAAGAGAAGGTGAAACTCATAACTTTGAACAACACATACCTGAGCAACACATTCCAGCACAACGCATACCAAAAATGCGTATACCCAAACTAGAAACACCAGAGCAAAATATACCATTTACCACACCTTTTCAGCTGAGAACAAATACAAGGGAAGAACTTTTCCCTCGACAAGACAACATACCTTTGGCTGCCCTTACTCAACAAATGCAAATGTTGCAAAGGCAAATACAGGATATGCAACAAGGAACAACAGTGCGGTACTCTTTAAACGAAATCTGTCCTTATCCATTTGACAGAAGATTGAACATGGTGCCTTTTCCTCCCAACTCAGATGTTCCCAAGTTTGATAAATATGATGGGAAAAGTGATCCCCGAGATCATGTTCGAGAATTTTGCACCATGAGCCTTGAATTTGCTCATGATGACACCTATTTGATGAGGTTATTCCCAAGAAGCTTGAGAGGGCAAACCATGGAATGGTTATCCAAAATTACACCACCTGTTAGATCATTTGATGAATTGGTTAACAAATTCATAACCCAATATTCCTACAACATCCAACATGCCATAACCATGCTAGATGTTTGCAACACCAAACAAAAGAACAATGAAACATTCATGATATTCCTTCAACGCTGGCGACGTATGATATCCAGATATCCTTGAGATATTCCCGAGAAGGAGAAAATGGAAATCTTCATCGATAACTTGAATAGTGAAATGAGTTACAGACTAAAACTTCAATGCATACCATCTTTCACTAAATTAATTAAGAATGACATTCAAGTAGAGGAAGCATGTGTCAAAAAAGGAACACTCAAATTCTACAAGGAAGGAACAAACTCATCAAACTACAATAACCAGAACAACACCAACCTTGACAAATCTCGATTTTGGACTCGAAACAAAAATGAAGGCAACAATGAATCATATGATCCCAAATCTAAACAACCAGTGCTCGCATTATCTGGAAATCCTCAAAACATGAAAAATCCTAAAACTGCTAATCCAAATGCTCACACATATGCACCAAACACCGATCAAGGACAACTCAACACAAACAACACCAATGATACTCAAAGCAAAAACATGAATCCAAGACCTAACAACAATTCACGTAACAACACGAACAATTTCCAAAAGCGTATCTTCACACCACTGGGGCAATCACTAGAATCAACATTCAGAGAACTTTTGGCACACAAGATTCTTTCTTTGCCTCCAATCAGCAACTATGAACCCCAAATCAAACCACCTTGGTGGAATGATTCACACTATTGTGATTACCATCATAACAAGGGTCATTAGACAAACGATTGCATGAGGTTAAAACATGTGGTACAAGATATGATTGATTGAGGTGACTTAACCATAGATGGTCTCAAAACAAATAGTGATCATGGAGCCTTTAAAAATCCTCTTCCAAATTACAAAGATGGAGCTTCAACCTTGAACAATACACGTGGAGCTCGTATCAACCATATCTACAACAACACCATAAATCACATATCATCTGAAGATCATCAAGTAAATGTCATCACCATCAGAGATAAGCGTGATCATGAATCTGTCAATGTAACAACCTGAACTCAGAAATATGTCTTGAAAGGACATACTGCACCTACAACTATCACACCAAAAATCCAATATGACTTGGTTAGCCAACTACATAAAATTCCAGCACAGATATCTATACTAGAATTGCTGAAACTATCACCAAAGCACAAAGATATATTAGAACAAGCGCTATTGGAAACTAATGTACCTCAAAATTTGGATACAGATAGATTTCAAGCCATGGTTGCCCATATGACTGGACCTCATAACCTCACCTTCTCAGAACATGACGATGCTTCCTTAATCCATCCACATAATACTCCTCTCCATATCGAAGTCATTGTTTGCAAACACCGAGTAAAAAGAGTCCTAATAGATGGAGGAGCCAGACTTAATATATGTACTTTAAAGCTTATTCGTGCATTAGGCTTCTCAGAAGAATCTATTGATCCCTGCAAGAAGATTACCATAAAGGCATATGATGATGAGGAAAGGTCCTCTAAAGGAACTGTGATATTACCTATTCAAGTAGGACCAGTACAAAAGGATATTATATGTCAGGTCTTAGATATTGATCTCACCTACAATATTTTGTTAGGACGACCCTGGATACATGAAATGCAAGCAGTACCTTCCACATATCACTAGTGTGTCAAATTTCCTTATGATGGACAAGAAGTCTCTATATCTATTGATCACAATCCATTTCAACATTGCAACGCAATGGGGGCAGCCCAAGACAGTTTGGTTCCTCATAATAGAGAAAAGTAGCGGTCTTCAAAATCAGATCAACAAATAGCAAAATCCAACTCCTTATGGGGAGATTTCAAACAACAAATGCAAATCAAAGACCAAGGCATAGGAGAATACTCTTTGGAGCCTTTATGTTTGGCCAAATTGCCAACATCACCTAGATCTCATGGATTGCCTACTACATCAACACATCTGGTCACTCAGCCCATCACCAAATTTGATGGTACCTTCATCCAATTGGGCACTCTGGCACATGAATCAGAAGACAAGGATATTCTTAGCTGGTTATACAAAGATGAGAAAGAAGATAATAGAGTGGCTGCTCTGGATATTGTTCTACCTACACACCTATATGGAAAAGGATACTTAATCATGCAGCAAATGGGATATGACGGTAAAGGACCTATTGGGAAACGCAAGGAAGGAGTCACTGAACCTATAAATCTTCCTTCACAACCCAATAGAAACAAAGCAGGCTTGGGTTGTGAGCTCACCTTCCTATTAAAAAGGCCACCCCACCTAACTACAAAACTTCAATGGAAAGTAAAGATGAAGTACAAAGAAGAATACTGGTAGGAAGCACTCTTTGAATCAGCAGAAACAATCCGCAAGGCACAGGAACTTCAGGATCGGAAGTTACATGAGGAAAAGTTTCTAAAACACAAAAGGGCCATGTCTGCAGTAGTAGCTCATATTCAAACACCAATATCTCAAGAACAAATAAAATCATCTCTGGATACCTTTGTTTCTCCCTGAAGAAGCACAGTCTATGAAAAAATACAGAAAATAGAAGACGGATCTGACACAGAATCAACAAAAACTATCAAAATGGTATCTATCGTCAAAAATTTGTTTTCACCATACAACATACCAGTTTACAGCATTGCTAGAATCTGGGATGATGCCTCGAAGGCTGATTCCAATGAATATGAATGGGGTACCTACTCCAATGCTACTACAGATATCCCTAATGATACTGATTATACATCTCTTTCTCAAGAAGAACATAGCCCAAGAGATAGACCTCTTGAATTTGGACCACAGAATATCTATGACGCCACGGAAAGTGAACAGAAACATTATGAGCAAGTCTATGCAGAAGATAATACCATCGAAGACCTTGAAGAAATCCTAGACTTCTTTAAAACCAAGAACAATCACGATGAAAACTCTGTCCTAACACTCATAGTAGCCGAACTTGATCCACCTAATGATTCCTTACCGCTTGTCTTTCCTAACCTCATCGACTGGGATGAACCTAAAATCCCTGATATACCAATTTTCTCAAATGATGAATCTATTATCCATTACCTATGTACCGTAAATCCAGAAATAGACTCTATCAGTGAACAAAGTAACGATGTCTACAAACCAGGGAGTGCCAAGTCTCTCAGTCACAAAAATGAACCAAATAAAGGATCTGATGCTGAAAACCAATCAATGGCAGCTCTAGATCACAAAAAAGTAAAAATAAAAGATGCATCTGAGGGTGAAAACCTTTTTAAGGCACCTAATGATGGGAGACTTGACACTCTTCCTGAGCACTTTCATGAGCGATCACCCATATTGATTGAGCCCACTCAATCAATCAACATTGCTACCACGGAAGCAGTCAGAAACCTACACCTTGTAGAATCTCTAACAGAGGAAGAAAGATCAGCATTCATCATTTTCTTTAAAGAACAACAAATTAACTTTGCTTGGTCATATACTGATATGCCTGGAGTGGATCCACACTTAATCATGCGTCACTTGTCCATCTCTTTTGGAGTTAAACCAGTCAAGCAAAAGCTACAAAAAATGAATCCATAAGTGGCACTCATGGTCAAAACTGAACTAAAGAAATTATTAGACGTCGAATTCATCCGACCCATTGACTATGCAGAATGGATTTCCAACATCGTCCTAGTATCAAAACTAGATGTTAGTATCAGAATATGCACTAACTTCAGAGACGTCAACAAAGCTTGTCCAAAGGACGACTTTCCTCTGCCCTGTATCGACATAATTGTGGATCTCACAGCAGGCCATGCAATGCTATCACTAATGGACGGTTTCTCAGGCTATAATCAAATCAAAATAGCCCCAGAAGATCAAGATAAAACCGCGTTCACCTGTCCTTGGGGAGCGTATTATTGGAATGCTATGCCTTTTGGCTTAAAGAATGCAGGAGCCACTTATCAAAGAGCAATGACCACAATATTCCATGACATGATGCATACATTTATGGAAGACTATGTGGATGATTTACTCGCTAAATCCTTCACCAGGGAAGAACATCTCAGCATCCTAACAAAGATCTTTGATCGATTGGAGAAATTCCAAGTCAGGCTCAACCCTAAGAAGTGTGTCTTCGGGGTTACATCAGGCAAGTTACTAGGCTACATTGTCTTAGCTAAAGGTATTGAAGTAGATCCAGCAAAGGTACAAGCCATTATGGACATGCCACCACCAAAGAATATCAGCCAACTCAGATCTCTACAAGGACGACTTCAATCAATCAGGTGATTCATCGCTCAGCTAGCAGATAAAAGTCTACCATTTAACCATTTACTACACAAAAATGTACCATTCAAATGGGAGACCAAGTGTGCAGAATCTTCTTACCAAATCAAACAGTACCTGATGAATCCACCAGTTCTAGTACCACCAGTCGTAGGAAAGCCTCTTATCCTATATATCTCAACAACAAATATATCTCTAGGGGCACTATTAACATAAGAAGATCAACAAGGGAAGGAACACGCCATATATTACATCAGTAGGACATTGAATGGCTATGAACTCAACTATACATTCATTGAAAAGGCTTGCGTAACTGTGGTCTTCGCATCTCAGAAGTTCCGACATTATATGCTAGCACACACCATTAAGCTAGTCGCAAAAATTGATCCTCTCAAATATCTACTCAGTAAAGCATCTCTTACAGGCCGATTGGCTAAATGGGTCATGATTCTCAGTGAATTTGACATCCAATACATAGAAAGATGAGCAATCAAAGGACAAGCAATTGCAGATCAGTTGGCTGAAGCACCGCTACTAGGCAAACACACCATGGAGATTGAATTTCCAGACAGGGACGTTCTTGCTCTTTCTACCAAACAATGGACCCTATACTTTGACGGATCCTATACACAACATGGTTCAGGTGCTGGCATTCTGTTCATCACTCCTGAAGGACACACTATAACAAGATCATATAGGCTTATGTTTCCATGCACAAATAATGTGGCTGAATATGAGGCATTGGTTATAGGCATCAAAATGGCTGTAGAATGGAAAATCACAGAGTTAAAGGTCTATGGAGACTCGCAACTGGTCATCCATCAAATCAACAACAACTATCAGACAAAGGATGACAAGCTACTACCCTACAAACGAATGGTGGATGACTTCAAACAATATTTTGTACACATCACCTTCGAGCAAATACCGAGATTGAACAACAAAGCAGCTGATGCAATAGCTACTATCACTTCATTACTACAAATTCTAGAACAACAGAGTCATTACGAGTTCCTGGTAGAGCAACTATTCTCCCCAGCCTATGACTACTCTGAATCCCAAGTTATCTATGCCTTGACTGGTTCAGATTCTCTATTATATGGACCAATATACGACTACCTCAAGCACAATATCTTACCAATTGACCAATCCCGTAACAAAAAATGTAACTTTATCTGACAAGTTGCCCGTTACACCCTTACCACTGATACTTTGTATCGTCAAGGTCTAGATGGTACTCTTCTTCATTGCCTTGATTGTAATGATTCCGATTCTGCTTTACATGAGCTTCACGAAGGTATTTGTGGCACACATTCAAGTGGTACTACTCTTGCTAAAAAGCTTCTAAGGATGGGATACTACTGGCCTACAATGGAGAAAGACTCATATCACTTCACCAAGAAATGTCCTAAATGCCAGATCCATGGTAATCTGATACATGCACCAGCACAGGAACTACAACCATTTACAACATCCTGGCCCTTTTGTCAGTGGGGACTAGACTTAATTGGCAAAATTCATCCTTCATCTTCAAATGGACACAAGTTTATTATAACAGCAACAAAATACTTTACCAAATGGATAGAAGGAGTTCCCATGACTACAGTGACTGGGAAACAAATTGCCTCTTTTATCCTCAATTATCCGATCTGCAGATATGGTATTCCAAGTTCAATCATCACAGGTAATGGACGGCCTTTCAAAAATCAAGATGTCCAAGAACTATGTGAAAAATTCAAAATCCAACATAGGTTCTCTACACCATACTACCCACAGGGAAATGGTCAAGCGGAAGCATTTAACAAGACAATACTGAAAATCCTCAAGAAAACAGTGAATGATGCAGGTAAAGATTGGCATGTACAACTCAATCCAGCACTTTGGGCATACAAAACCAACATCCACACACCTACAGGAGCAACACCATACTCCTTGGTATATGGATCAGAAGCCATTTTACCCCTGGAGGTAGAAATCCCATCTCTCAGAGTCTCTTTGAAAGGTTTAATCCTAGATGAAGAGTATCGAGTTAACCGACTGCAAGAACTTGAACTATTAGATGAAAGATGTCAGCATGCCTATACTCATCTCAAAGCATATCAACAATGCATGTGCAGGACCTACAATCACAAGGTCATTCCCCGCGACTTCAAAGTTGGTGACCTAGTCCTCAAAGAAAATCCAAGAAATCAGCAAGATCGGGAAAAGAAAGGGAAATTTGAACCTAACTGGTTGGGTCCCTATGTTATCATATCAGTCTATGGATTACGTACCTATCAGCTAACAACTTCAGAAGGAGATGTGCTCGATGAACCAACTAACAGTATCCATCTATAGAAATACTACACTTAAGTAGCCTAGTGCACGGAAAAAGCCAAAACAAGCAAAAAAAAAAAAAAAAAAAAAAAAAAAAAAAATCAAAACAAATGGTGAAAACCTGGTAAACAGGCACTCTTGTGAAAGAATGGCTGCTCTATCTATCTTCATACCATATTATCCATACAAACACTATCGCCCATCGCCCAACACTTAGCACATATCCATTCAGGACATACTTATCATAGCCACTATCCTGTTTATCTATATATATACTCTTACCACAATCCACCATGGCTTCGAAATCACTGTACATATTCACATCAAGAGGACACTCAACTAAGGGCATTCAAATCGTCTCAATATTGCAAACATTCAAGACATCACGGCTATTTGCAAAACTCAAAAGCATGACATCCAACAACCAAAACTACGCTTCATCGCAAAACAAAACAAAACAATTCACATAAAATACCAAGGATGGATGATTTTCTGAAGCATTAAATGTTGCATTATCGCATAAAATTTTTAACTAGTTTTGCATTTTGAACTTTTTGAATTATTGGATTCTCTTCCTTTTCTCACTAAAAAGCTTCAAAGCTAGAGATCATGAGGAGCTACCAATATTTTTTTTAGTCTTCTGTCTGAGAGGCGATCACTTGTACTATGTGAATACTTGCCTTGAGATGTGATACATCGAAAATCACTGAAGGTCTGATTCCATTTCATGCATACAAATGATTTAATCTTGTCTGCTTACGTAATACACACTCAGGTTGTCCTGGTTCAATTATACCTTGACGCTTGTGCTATCTTGCAAAATCAAACATCATGTAAATTTTTCTCAGGTCATTATGGTTCAATTATACCATTATGCTTGTATAAATTTTCAACATATCCTAAACAAATCAATGCTCAATGATGATATCTACAAAGAAAGCACACATATGGCTATATCAGATGGCAAATGCAGAATGAGGATGCTACCAAAAATATAGTTGCATATCATTTTAACATAGTTTCATATCATTTTACAATTAGTTGCATATCATTTTAACATAGTTGCATATCATTTTACAATTAGTTGCATATCATTTTACAATTAGTTGCATATCATTTAACATGTTTGCATATCATTTTACATTTAGCTGCATATTAAATCATACATCTCATTTTCAAGATACATCTCACAGCATATACAAACATACATCATGCATCATACATTATATCATATATTTAAAAGCATTGCATCATCATAAAGAAATAACCCACATAACATGCATCCATATAAACACACCACATGATCAAAGAAAATGGTGCCGTATATATATATATATATCAAAAATGATCAAAAGGTACAAAATGTAACAACGTTGTGTCCAGTACAAAGAATAACAATGATAAAAAATACAACAGAGACCACGTTTCTCAAGTATGACTATCCCCTGATGGAGATGGTCTAGCTCCTAATGCACCTGCGCCTGGATCCCCTGGAGGGTCCTGTCTCGGTGGCCCTGTCACACCTCGGCTCTCAGACCGTGACCCAGTATCTTGAGATCGACTAGATCTCGACTGTGCAAAGCTCTGTAGTCGCCGGTCCCTGGGTACCGCAACCTCATAATGCCACCGATAGTACTCCACCTCCTGAGCTCTCCGTGCTAGCTCTCTCAGGGTGTCTCTCATCAGACCACCCGCAGCTGCTCTCTGCATGCTGGATACCACCTCCTCCACTCACCCCCTCCGCTCTATCTTGGTGTCCCGCTTAGTGGTCAAGTGAGAAATCTGCAGCTGATATGTCAAAATCTGTGCCTGCAGCTGCTGTACAGTCACTTGTAGGGTCCGGATCTGTGCATCCTCAACATGTGTATGGACCCAAACCCGTAATAGTACCTGTGCAGGGGCAACTCCTCCTACCCTACCTGTCCTCGGTGCTAGAGGTGGGAGCATATCCGTCCTCCTCCTCTGTGCTGGTCGCCTCGCCTCATCAACACCCCCCACTGCAGCTAGCACATCCCCCACTCTCCCCTCTCCACTGGCTCCAATAGCCAATCCACCTCTCCCCCTGTTTATCATCCCCTATCTCCCTGCTCTCTCCACACCCCTATCTCCTCTCCTAGCTCTACCTCCCCGCCTCCCTCTAGCTCCTCTCCCTCATCCATCTCCTCCATAATCTCCATCATCATCATCATCTCCCTCTCCCTCCTCCTCATCAGAATCAAATGCTGGCCTCATCTCCTCAAGATCAGATATCCTGGCCACCGCCCGTGCAACAAATAATCTGGCAAACTCATCAGTCATGCCCGCATCCTGAATCTCCGGGGCATAATCCCATATCTGCCCTGCTAGCTCGATAAACTCCTCCACCACCACTGTGCTATCAATGGTCGGGCCCCAATCTGCTACATCCTATCTCCGACGTGCATATAGGCATGGTCAATGTAGAATACCTTGCTGGCGCCCAAACTGCCTCAAACCTCGGGTCACCACAAACCTCTCTATCACAAACGGGGTCCTCCAGATCAAGTATCTAGTCATGAAAACAAAGGGCATCTCCAACCCATCCTCTTCCCACACCTCGCATCCTATATATGGTCGCCAGGTGACCGTATCTATATCATCAAGCACTCTCCTCCAATGCTCTAGTTTGCCTGGCTTATGCTGGACAACTAGATCCCTGTATCCATACGCATATGTGCATCCCACGGGCCTATCCCTGTCTACTAGTGGCCTTGTCGCTGGAATGTGCTCCCAGCACCATACCTGTAACAGTGTCACGCCAGCTGACAAACTGCCCTTATGTAAGCCCTTGTACAGATGGGCCAGCATAGCTGATCCCCATGAAAATCTCCACCCTTGTTTGACCATCTCCTCCAATACCAGCCCCCATCCCACAGAGAATCCCTTTGACCTGCAATCGGGACAAAGGAATCCACCAATAAACCCTGCTAGTACAGATGGCAGTGGCGCATAATCTAGGTCCAAAAAATCCTACCACGGGATCTCATAGCCACAAACCGTCTCATCATGGAAGATACGACACAGTGCCTCTGTCCCACCCTCCTTCGACTGCTCATACGGTAGTAGTGCACCTACTACGCGAATCCGTAGGATCCTGTAACAGTCCTCTGGTGTGACTGTCATCTCTCTAATAGAAAAATGAAAGGTGTTTGTCTCACTATGCCACCTCTCTGCCAATGCTGTCAGTAGCCCCCGGTTCACAGTGAACCGAGGCATATCCAAGAGGGAGGTCAACCCACATCTCTCAATGATGTCGAGATCAGCCTGAGACAATCACGGTATCAATGTCCATAGTCTAGGAAATCTCTCTCACGACTGCACCACACCCAATCCCTCCTATCAAACAAACAAAACAAATCCAATATCAGTTTCCACATCAAAACAACGATATCAAAATCAAACTCACATCAACAACATGACACAATTTTCTCATCTACATCAAGTTCAAAATCTTATCATTTCATATCAACTTGTAAAACAACTCAAGTTATTAAAAAGCATATCAAAACTTGTAACACAACTCAAGTCTCCACAATCACATAAACTTGTAAAACAACTCAAGTTTCCCACCCATATCAGCTTGTAACACAACTCAAGTTTCCAACCCATACCAGCTTGTAACACAAATCAGGCTTCACACATTGAACTTGAAACAGGGTACGCAAATAAATCATATTTTGATCAAAACACCACATTGATATCAATACATAACTTGAAATATCGCACATCAAAACAAGTTATATCAGCACTCATATTGGACAAATCCATAAAATCATGACAGCAGACAAAACAAATTTACAAAACACCTCATCTTGCAAAAATTTTTCCAGATGCGCTAAAACAGACTCCCGCTGCGCTAAACTTTACCCACGCGCTAAGCTATTTTTCCTATGCGCTAATCTATTTACCCTATGCACTAGACTGCCTCTACGCGCTAACCTTTTCTCCCATGCGCCACCTAATCTACCCTATGCACTAAACCCTACCCACACGCTAATCTATACCTCCCTGGCGCTACCTGTTTGACCCTATGCGCTAGGTTAGCCCTACACGGTAAACCCCCATACCCATGCGAACCCCTGTGACCCCTATGTGCTAGGTCTTCCTACGCGCTAACCTGCTGACCTAAAGTGCTACCCGACATTCGCTATGCACTATTTTCACTATATACACTAACCTATATTTCCTATGTGCTACCCTATTTTATTTCGGACGCACCCCTAAAATAAACTTGATGCGCTACTTTAAAGTTCGTATGCGTTACTTTGCGACTTTGACGCACTAAAACACTAAAACCAAGTTTCAAAAATAAAAAAATGACTAAAAATGACCAAATCAAAAATAAAAAAGGGGTCAAAAACGTTGACTTACTAGTGGTCCATACGCTACAGGTCTCCGGTACCTCCGAACGCGCTCGAAACGGTGTTTGGAATACAGAATAGGCATTTTCTCTTCAGACCAAATTCTCTTTCTCCAAAGTCAATAAGGCACAAATGAATCAAATCAAAGCTATTTTCCCCTTTTATAGGAGGAAAATGAAATTAGGGTTAGCCAAACGACCTTTATATGGTCGCGGTCTCCCCTATACCTTACACGCTGTACATTATCGGGAAATGAATCAATTTACACACATTTTACATCGACGAAATCCTACACATCACACACAACTCATCAAATCAAATAAATTTTTTTCAAAATATTGATTCATCTCTCGAGGGCACATCACGCATCAAATCAAATCTGGGGCACGACTTGCAAATCGAAAGAGCAACACAAAAATTGCATTTGATCATAAATCATGACAACACATCATTTTCTTTGAAATAACATGTGCACACATGTCACTTCAAAGAGGGGCAAAATGTAGACGTATAAAAATGACCATATTCCTAAATGAATATTTTATGTTCATTTCTCTATTTAATTAAATCCAATTTAATTAAATTACCCGCATTCCTCTATTTAATTAAGAAAATTACTCAATTAAATTCACTATACCCATTTAATGAATAAATCATTTTATTCAATTAAGTCCCCCCTATCCACTTTTAATTAAATTCAAATTTAATTAAATAGTTATCCTAAATTAAATAAATCTAATTTATTTAATTACAACCAAATTGAATGAAATTCATTAAATTGAATTAAATCCTATTATCCCTCCATCCACTTGCATTCTCCTACATTTCCCACTTGCCTTCCTAAAACCCTTTCTAATCCCTTCTAGACTCTTCTAATCGCTTCTAATTAGCCTAACCCATCTTCTAAACTTTGTCACATCCCTAAGCAAGGGAGGTCACTTCTCAAAACCTTAAAGTCTTTGATAACCATTAAAGGCTTCAAGCCTTCAACCACTTAATTCCTCAAAGTCTTTGATAACCATTAAAGGCTTCAAGTCTTCAACCACTTAATTCCCCAAAGTCTTCAATAACCATTAATGGTTAACTCAAACCCTCTTACATGGTTAAAGAATTTCTTTTAACTCAACCTTCATCCAACCCAAGGGTCTCATCAGGCCTTTAATGCTTTGACCATGATTATCTCTTAATCATTTGCACAAGGTTTTATCCTTGGATTAACTCTTAATCCAATGGGTAATCTTAACTTAGGCTTGACCCTTACCCTCTAGATAACCATAAGGTCTTCTCAGGCATTTAATGCCTCCAATCCCTTCTCTCAATCCAACCCTATGTTGACACTTGTCACCTTTTCATTGGTGCCAATTACAAACATGGATCCCCAACTTTCAAACTCAACCTTTGATCAACTCTTTCAATCTTGACCATCCATTGCCCTGTTTTTGCTATAAATAGAGCTCTCATTCCTCCATTTTGATCATCCTCCAAATTTGTAGTATCACACTTATGCTCAAATACATTCAAGCTTTCATATATCATTTTTGTGCTCATCATTTTAGCCTCTTTAACTAGGAATTAGTCTAAATATGCATGTTTAGAATACTTTCTATTATCATTTAGCTCAATCATAGACTAATATATCATATTAGGATAGTATTTATACTAACCTTGTCATCTTATAATCTAGTTTATTGCATTTCTAGAATCATGCATAGCTTAGGATGCATTTCATTCTAAAATCTATCAAAGCATCCCTCGTTCTTGCATTTGCCATCTCTAAACCATTTTGCTCAGTGATCTGAGAGCAAAAACATTGGTTTGAGGGACATTATGAGATAGAGAACCATGGGACCTACCTTGGGAAGTTGAGTGATACTTCATTACTCCATAGCTTGCACCAAGAAGTCCTGTGTGTTTGTGTGGACAAGTCTTTTGGAATATTTTCACATATTGAGTTCTATCGACCCGCTTTTCCCGCATACAATCGCAAAGAAAGATCAATCGGTGAAACTTCAAGGTTCTTTTACGTAGGTTCTCTACTCGTAGGTAAGCACTAGTGGTCGTTGTGTTTACTGTTTTTCAAGGGGCCTTACATACTTTTAGAGAAAGCTTGTTCATGTGACTACTTTTCAAATGAGGGAACAGGATTTTCCTAACGCTAACTGGTTTCAAAAAAAGATAAAAAGATTAAGGTTTCAAAGAGGCCAGACTAAATTAATCCTAAGAATGACTCAGTGATGATTGGTCTTGACAAGACTCTACCAATTTCAGTATTGCCAAGAGGTTACAACTCCACTAGAATTGGTGGGATATTATAAGGGGATTAAATGATTTTCAAATCACTAAAGGGGATATATACTATTAGTAAGATACATATCAATACCTCCAACAATGATTGAACTCTTAAACAATCTTGATGTTTCCAATTGACCACACAGGGCGTTCTTACAATCAGTAAGGAGCTAGTGGTTTGGAATGTGAGTCTTATCAAGGATGAAGCACAACATTTGTCCTTCAAACTTAAAACTTAAATGCTATCTCTACTAAGAGTGATTCAAGAAGATAAACAACCATGAAAATAGCCACAAGGATTGCAATAAAACACCATAACTTCAATAATTTATTGATCTCATAGCCAAATAAAACAACAATTGTTCAAATTTCTCTCTTCACACCTTATTTCTCTGCTGCTGATATTAAACTTATTTCTCTCTAACTCTCTAACTTTTTTCTAACTCCTTAAAATGAAATGAGTGAGGGTTTATATAGCACTCTCAAATACAATGAACGACCTGGATCAAAAGAAGATCGATGGCTGAGATTCTGACACCTAAACCCTAATTAGGGTTTGTTACAAAAAAGTCCCCATTTAGATAAACATTATCAATCCATAGCCAATAAGAATTGGCACAAATAATGAGGAGACATAGACCAATAGGAATTAAGTTTCCACATCATTTTATAACAACTTTTCATCTAGAACTTTGTTCCCCTTTCTATGCTCTTTTCTAGCATATTCAATGAATCTGGACATAATCTTCTCAATCTCAGCAATAGGAATCTCAGGAAGATTCTTCATTCATTCTTCCAAGTGAAGGACTTGATCAAATGCTATGAGAAGGGTTTCCTCCCATCTAGGCTCAAGCTCTTTTGTTTTCTCGATCAGGAACATAGTAGCATGCATCTGATTTCGCTGCTCTTCGGTGACTGTGTTCTCCTCTTTGCAAAAGATGATCCTGATCTTGTCTTCCAATTCTTGGATGTCTACATCCATCTCGATCTCAATTCTTCTGCCAAGGATCATACATAATACCTCAAACACCTTGTCTTGAATAGGGTGGATGGTTTCCTCAACTTGGCCACATCTGGAACTGATATCTTCGAAAAGAACTTCCTTTATCTGGAGTAAAGTTGACCACTACAGAAGGCTATGGGCTTCTCCAATCATTATCTTCTCTTGCGCTAGAACCTATCTTGGAGTCCTTCTTATCACTCGCAAGACCGGGATGACAACATCTCTAGTGTGAGAAAATGCATCCACAGTTGCCAATAGATTATGGATGATCTCAAGAACTTGGATAGCATGGTGGACCGTCTTCGTCATCCTTGTTGAAAATTCCATAGCTACCTTGTAAGATTCATCAATCCAAGAACTCATGAGTTGGACCAAGATATTTACCCTTTCCACCTCATTTATTGATTCAAGAGGAAGTGCATGCAAAGGAGATATTGTTGGATTCTGTCATCTCAAAGGTTGATTAAGATGGCTAAAATAATTCCTCCAAGCACTGACCTCCTTTTCTAGTTTCTTATTCTTTTCCATTTCTTCTTTGAGTTTGTCATTAAGTGCTTTCAGTGAATCATTTGCTTCTTCCATGGCTTGCATAGTGGTAAGTAGACCAAGATCAAATGTTTCCAGATCGTATTCTTCTACTAGAATCTCATCTTCATACTTGTCCACCACTGGTGTAGCTATCTGCACTTTTCTGGATCCTTTCTCATCTCTAATTACCTTTGACATCTTTGTGGCCTTCTTCCTTTCTATTTCTTCATGAGAATTTCCTATGAGGCTTTCCAAGTCAAATACTTGTTCTTCCTCTTCGACCACAACTACCCTTGTCAACCTCTCTTTTAGCCAATCTGGAATGGTAGATTTCCTTTCCCTCACTTGTATTTCTTTAGGCAGAGGTTTATCTTCCCTGAAAGGAGATTTTGCTTCATCATCATTCTTTTCTTCTTGTTGCTCATTAGCACCAACCTAGGGAGATTGACTCGATGAATGCTAAGGTGTCTGTCCTTTTCCTTGTTTATCATTCTGTACCATAGATTCCATAGACTCATCAATTTCATACACTATCTACCTCTGATCTTCTCCTTGACTTGCTTCCTTTTCATGCCTAGAAGATGTGCTTGGTGGGCGATTAGGATTCACTTTTCGCTTCTTCTTGGAAGGCTCTCTCTTCTCAGGTCCTTCTTTCCTCTTTGAACCTTTGAAATGAGAAGTATTCTCACTCACACTTACCTCTCCTTCTTCTGGTCTTGTTTCCAAGGTGAATGTCATGGATACATTATGCTCCTTCAACATTTCATGTTGTACGTCAACCCATCTATGAGTGCAAGATAAAATGGGAGCCATCAAAGCTCTTAGGTCTAAAACCTTGGGCTCATTCCAATCTACCTTCACTTATTTATCTTCCTTCTCATAGGATGATTGGAGGTATCTACCACTATCCTGGGCTTGATTAGCTACTCTATAAATTTTGCATTTCCTAATGAGATCCAACGGTAATCTGGAATGCATCTTTCTTTTGACCTCTACATCATCTTGGACATTCATCCAAAAGTCCTCCACTTGAAACTCATGTTTGTACTTCTTCCCAACTATCTCTTCTATATGACCATGAGGATTGAAATTCTCCCTTGAGGCAAAGGATGTGAATGAATATAGAGATAATTCTTTCTCTGCATCCTTCGCAGCTTGAGTATTAGGAAATACTTCAATTGAGATCCCTAGTAGGATGGGTATGGGAATTCCATTTCCATGCTTGTGTCTTGATGCCTTTGCATAAGCTGCCAATTGTCTAGTCACCTCAAGTAGTATTATCCTATCTGTAGGATATCTCGGCAACATGTAGGGAGGTGGAGGACATCCATGAACTCTGATGTATGTGAATTTTGGAAATTGAATGAACCAAGCACCATTCTTCTTCACGAGTTCTTGTGCGTCCAGAGATAGTCGATTGTGAATCCTCCCTTGCAATGTCTTGGTGATATACATCGTGAAGGTGTAATTGACTAGCTTGTAGTCACTCCTTGGTGGATGATGCAATTGAACATAAGAATCACAAACTCTTATTTCTCCGGGTCCTCTCCCAACAACTCCTCTGTTTGGTAACCCTGTGTACTCAAAACTTCTGATCAAGGCATATATAACATATGAACTCATGTGGAATGACTTGGTAGGATTTAGCCTTCTCAACTGCACGTCTAGGTTGTTGCTAATGATTCTAGCCCAATTGAGCATTCCCTTTCCTTGGACGATCAATTATATGAAGAAGAACATCCACTTGTTGAAGAAGAAAGCTTGAGAGGCACCCATGACCCAATTGAGCAAGGTTATCAAGTCCTTGAATTCTTCTTGGAAGTTGATTCTATGTGCTGTATTGGGAATCTTGTTCAAGAAAGGTAGATTTTTGAGCAACCAATTCTTGTTGATGAAGTTCAGATAGGAATCAAGATCATCCTCATAGATAGACCTAGCTCCTTCCAAGCTCTTGTAGATCATGTCTTTATGCTTTGGGAGATGAAAAGCTTTTCTTATAGCTTCCTCTGAAAGGTAGTTCCATCCTTGGCTATTATTGTCCTTGAGTGTGAATCATAGTGCCAGGAACACTCGATCATCAATTCATGACACTTGACTGTAGGAGGAAAACTTGCGGCCTTGATGATACCACTCTCAATTATCTTCTTTGCAACAGGTAACGGTTTGCCAATGTAGGGTGCTTCCCGAAACTTCTTGACATTGAAGTTTCCTAGATTGGTGTCTCCGATATTTCTCCACTTGGACATGATCTTGGTCTCCAATTCATCATTCTTCTGATCCTCCTTGATGAGGGCCTGTCGGGTAGTGGATCCACTAGCTTTGGGGGTCGTCATTTGATACCTACACAAAAGCTTAAAGTTAGGTTTGAGGATAATACCTTAAGACATGGATTTAAATCTTTTCAAGGAAACAAATGAATATTAATTTGAAAATAATATGATAAATCCTTAGAACTATGAATTTTCAAATTAATATTAATTGTGATATGAAATATGATTGTACAAGACTTAGACTTTCAAAGGATTGCTATGAAAAATCAAACTAAATCTTGAATAAGCTTTCTGAAAACTAATTATACATACCTCTTCCTTTATTTTTAGCTATCAACCTTTGAAAAATGAATAAAGGAAAATGAGAATTTGCTGGACAAAGATGTTTGATCTGAATTTTAGACTCCTCCTTTGGATGAATTAACCTTCAATCAGCCTTCAAGATCTGGAAATTATCCTCCAAAATCTAGAAATTAGCCTTTAATCAACTTCTCAATCAGAAATTCGCCTTCAACTAGTCTTCAAATATCTTCCAAAATTTGGAAATTATCTTTCAATCTGCTCAATTTCACCTTCTTAATAAGAAATTCGCTTTCAATTAACCTTCAAGATCTGGAAATTTGCCTTCAACTAGTAAGAAATTCATCGTATAGGTCTGTTCTTCAAGTTCGCATGAGAGAGAGTGAATGAATGATTTAAAATTTCAAATGAACACCCTCCCTTTATAGGGTGTTCACCCTATTTTGCCTCTAGGCCGACTTTGTAAAGGCTTAAATAAATTAAAAAAACCCCTCCACAAGCTTGGCCGACTTGATAAATAAGTAAAAATAATAAATCTTGGGCGCCAAAATGTGAATTTTTGATTTTTTTAAAATTAATTTCAAAGTTAAGGTGGATTCTTCATTTATTTCAAGGCTTAGAAAAATTAATTGATCCATTTATAAGTGCCTCAATTTATGCGAATTTGTCTTAGTCTCCCAAAGGTGTATAATTGGCAAATTTAATGGAAAGATTTAGGCTAGCTTAACGAATGCTAAAGCTTGATCAAGGTTTGATGAATTTTCATTCTCCTTAGGCACTAGAATGTTCATAGTTTAGGTCTCTCCAAGGAGGCTTGTTTGAACTTTTTATCTAGGTTTGTTCACTTCATTAATCAACATCCTTACAACCTAGATTTGCCATCTTTCATGTTTTTGTCATCAAAATTTTGCAATTTTCTTTTGACTTAGTCTAACAAGGGTGAATAATAGGTGTCTTCAAGGATTTCGCCCTGGACCATTTGGAAGGGTTAGGAGCGATTTTCTTGATTAGGCCTTAAATACCCCATTTTTCTCCCCAAAATCCTTCGGAAGGTGAACATACGCTTGTTTTTTCTTAACAAAACCTAGGATTTCAACTTTTTAGCCTTTCACATGGGTAAATTAGGTGAGAATGCGAATTTCGCTCTAGACCCTTTGGAAGGGTCAGGAGCAAAATTCACCCTTTAGGTCACAAATCACCTTTGTTTGATCAACAACCTTCTCTAAGGCAATCTCCAAGGTCCATTCTCAACTTGGCAATCTCAACTTGGCAGTATTGGTTTGATCCTCACAAGGCCAAAAAGGTCAAATTTGCTCAAAACCTAGCCAGGGACAGGATCCATCCAGAATTTTGCTCTGGACCCTTTGGAAGGGTCAGGAGCGAAATTCACCCTTTAGGTCACAAATCACCTTTGTTTGATCAACAACCTTCTCTAAGGCAATCTCCAAGGTCCATTCTCAACTTGGCAATCTCAACTTGGCAGTATTGGTTTGATCCTCACAAGGCCAAAAAGGTCAAATTTGCTCAAAACCTAGCCAGGGACAGGATCCATCCAGAATTTTGCTCTGGACCCTTTGGAAGGGTCAGGAGCGAAATTCACCCTTTAGGTCACAAATCACCTTTGTTTGATCAACAACCTTCTCTAAGGCAATCTCCAAGGTCCATTCTCAACTTGGCAGTATTGGTTTGATCCTCACAAGGCCAAAAAGGTCAAATTTGCTCAAAACCTAGCCAGGGACAGGATCCATCCAGAATTTTGCTCTGGACCCTTTGGAAGGGTCAGGAGCGAAATTCCAATTTTAGCTCAAAATATGCATCTTTAATAGTCAAGAGTCTATCCCAGGCAATCCAAATGGTATCTCTCACCCTTGTTTAGGTCTGACTTCACTCAAATCTTGAGGAAAAAGGTGGTTTTAGGGTTTTTCGCTCTAGACCCTTTGGAGGGGTCAGGAGAAAATTTCTTGTTTGTATCTCACTTCTCCATCATTTCAACTTGAAATCACTTCACAAGGCAAGGAAACACTTCTCTTCTCTCAGCCAACTCCAGTTTGACTTGATTTTGCAAGGAGAAAAAGGTGATTGAAGAATTTTCGCCCTGGACCCTTTGGAAGGGTCAGGAGTGAATTTCTTCCTCTTATTCAAAAATCATCATTTTGGAGACAACAATCAACTCAAAGGAAATCTCAAGGGCATCTTTCACCTTAGACTAGGCATGGTTTAGCACAAATTTGAAAGGAATATGTAGATTTTAGGATTTTTGCTCTGGACCCTTTGGAAGGGTCAGGAGAGAAAATCTTGTTTTAGGGTTATTTCTCCATCCTTTCAACTTCAAATCACCTCCAAGACTTAGAACACCTTGCCTCACTCCTCTCTAGGCCATAAAAATCAAAATTTTACCTCGCCTTGCAAAGAAAATAGGTGGAATTGGGATTTTCGCTCTGGACCCTTTGGAAGGGTCAGGAGCAAAAAATCTTGACTTGACCTTACTCCTTCATCATTTGTCCTCAATCAACTTCAACAGGGAAAGAAAACCTCTCCTCACACTCATCCACACCATAAAGAGTCAAAGTTGACTTGATTTTGTAAGGAAAACAAGGTGATTTTAAGATTTTCGCTCGAGATCCTTTGGAAGGGTCAGGAGTGAAAATCTTGTTTTGGTTCAATTCCTTTAGTTTCAATGATTTATAGCAACTTGAAGTCACTCTTAGGGACATCTACTTCTTGATTTTACCTTAGCCCACACTTGATCTAGGACAAAATTGATAGCAAAGAGAGGTTTTGAGAAAATTTGCTCTGGCCCCTTTGGAAGGGTCAGGATCGAAAATCTCATTCTTGACCAAAAATAATCATTCTTTTAACTTGAAACCTCATTGCAAGGTAGAATCTCACCTTTCTTCACCCTAGGAAAAAAGTTTTAAGCCTAAGAAAGGTCAAAAAGTAGGCTTGTAAGGAATTTCGCTCTAGACCCTTTGGAAGGGTCAGGAGCAAAATTTCCTTTCTTGGCTAAAATCCTTCATTTTCATAGCTACCAAACACTCTCAAAGGCAAGGTCATGTTCATTCTCCTTCTCATCATGCCTTGGTTAAATTTTTGCCAAATAAAGGAGGAAATGCATCCTAGGGAGATTTTTGCTCTGGACCCTTTGGAAGGGTCAGGAGCGAAAATCAAGTTTTGGGCTAAATTCTTCATTTGTTTAATTCAAAACAACCTCAAGAGGCAAAGGCATGCTATCTCACTTCCATCCACACCATAAGAAACCAAGGATTTGACCTCCTCCAATGAAAAATAAGTGTTTTTAGGAATTTCACTCTGGACCCTTTGGAAGGGTCAAGAGCAAAATTCATCTTTTGGTCCAAAATCCTTCACATTTCAATGCTTCCAAACAATTCCAAAGGCTACAAGATGTCCTTCCTTTCTTTCAAGATACCCTACAAATCAAAATTTAGTCAAACTAGGGAGGAAATGAGATTTAAGAGGATTTTTGCTTTGGACCCTTTGGAAGGGTCAGGAGCAAAAATCTCATTCTAGTCTTGATCACTCACTTTTCCAACTTCAAACCACATCACGAAGCAAACTTACATCATTTTCCACCTAAGGACAAGGTTTCAAGCTCAAACAAGGTAGCAAATGAAGTTTATGATGAATTTCGCTCTAGACCCTTTGGAAGGGTTAGGAGCGAAATTCTCCTTTAGGCCAACATCTTGCTCTTCAAAATCAACCAATTCCATCTCAAGGAAGGAACATACCAATTCATCCTCAAACATACCCTAGAAACCAACACTTAGCCAAAATTGGGAAGGAAATGTGGGCTACAAAGATTTTCACTCTGGACCCTTTGGAAGGGTTAGGAGCGAAAATCAAGATTTGAGCTTGAATCTTGACCTTTTCAACTCCAATTCTCTTTGGGAGGCAAACATAGATCCTTCCTCATGCATCTCCATCAAGATCCTAACTTTAGCCAAGGGAAAAATGTGTGTTTTCAAGAATTTTGCTCTGGACCCTTTGGAAGGGTCAGGAGCGAAATTTATCTTCTTGACTAAAATCCTTCATCTTCCAATCTTTACAAGGCTAAAACATTCAAAAACATCACCAAGCATGCCTTAGAAATCAAAAACTTTTCTTGAACAATGAAGAAAATGAGGTCTTCAAGGATTTTCGCTCTGGACCCTTTGGAAGGGTCAGGAGTGAAATCCCTATTTTGGGCTAGTTTCTCACCTTGGTTCATCTCATTTTCTTCCAAATTTGATCAAATCATCTTCCTCCTTTCATAATCAAGACAATTCCTCATCCAACTTGGTCTAAGCAAGGTCCAACTAGGTTTTCAGGGCCAAAGGAAGGCAAGAAAGGAAGATTTTGCTCTGGACCCTTTGGAAGGGTCAGGAGCGAAAATCTCCTCCTAGGCTGGCTTTCATCATTTCAAAGTCTAAAAACTCTTCTTCAAGGTGAAACATATATCAACTTTCCCAATTACGCCTCAAAAATTAACAACCTTGATCATATCCTTTCAAAACTCCTTCAATAATCCTCAAGTGCCTTTGTTCATCAGTTTCTGAAATCGCCACTTCCATCTCTTTCTGTCCACCAACTCTGCTCAATCAACTCTGACTGGGCGGAAAAAAAGATTCTGACAAGAAAGCTATTAATCCAGACCTATCCTATCTTGAGACCTATCCACCCTTTCGATCCACCTACCCATCTTCATTTCTCCTGAAAGGAAAAGAACCACTAAGGAAAACCTAGGGCTCCAGGTAGACAACTAAGGACTTCCCAAGACCAGGCTGGACTCAACTTGAAAGAGACCCTAAGATGAGCTCTTAGAGAGAAACCCTAATCTACCTGGCCTAGGCGACCACTCACTTCACTCCAATACCAAGCAAGCAGAGAGAAAACCCAACCAAGGAAACCAAAAACCCTAAGAATAAGAGGGGGTTCCCATTCTGATGGGGCGATGTGTGAAATGGTCACAACATCTAGTGACACCACTAAAAATGTTCACAAACATTTGAAAATCAATCCATCTTTAGAGAATACTCAAATAATTTCCCTCAATAAATCAAGGAGTTACACAGTATTTACAAGAAGAGACTTTCATATTGACATAGAGTATCAAGTCCACAGTTATCCATGTGTGTGCAATGAATTAATTTCCCTCGACAAGACAATCATGACCTCTAGGTTCCCCTGTGATTAGCTACGTAGTTTATCTGAACCTCAAAAGCATCTTGGATAGAGCCTCACTGCCAGTCAGACGTCCATAGTCCCGACGAGGTTATCACCGCAAGCTCACGAACATTGCTCCATTGCTAGCCAGGCATCTATAGCCCCGTTGGAGTTATCCATATATTATCGTTAGCCAATTTTGGTATTTTCCTTTTATTTCATCCTTTTCTTGATTTTTCTCTTTCATTTTCTCTTTTTTTTTCCTTTTGATATTGCTCTTTATTTCGTCAATTCTTTTGGCTCGTAAGCAGTGAAGCTTACTAGGGTTTGAGGATTGCGGTGGCGCTGAAGCCATATTTTAGATTTTTCACCAATCATAGCTTAGCCTGAAAACCATAACGACTCAGAGATTATAAGTGTGAAAAGATATAATAACTGAAGGACACTAATATCTCACTCCAATAAGCCAATCTTATTTCATTGCAAATACAACTTGACTCAAGATTACATCAAGAAAAATTTCTTCATGTTCCTAAAAGACTTTATGATTGAGCAAATGAAACAAACAATCTAATGGGGGGTCAGAGTGCTTCATCACAAAATTGCCCTTTTCAAATGGATACCCCTCAAAACAAGCAAACCAACCTAACTAAGATGCAAAAAACCACCTAAACTAAGACCCAGAAACAAAACCAAGGAAAAACCCAAAACACACCACACACCAAACCAAACAAACCAAACTAAAAAAAGGAAACTAGGCTAACTATATACAAAGGCAGACCCCCTGAACTTTAGGACTGAAAGTAATGCTTGAGATACCTCCCATTGACAGGTAATGGGACATCTTCCCCAATTAAGGTCTTCAATTTGAATGCATTCTCACCTAGAATCTCAGAGATCTGATAAGGGCCCTTCCATAGTCTATCAAATTTATCATGTTCTCCCTTCTTTTTATGCGCTTTATCCCAGTACAAGACAAGATCTGAGATCTTGAACGCCTTGACTCTTGCCTGTCTATCAAACCATCTCTTGACAACTCCCTGATGTTTTGCAAAATTTTCTAAGGCTTGATCTCTCTTCTCTTCAAGATTCAATAGTTGTGTTAATCCAGCTTGCACAACATCGGTGTCTTCCATGTATTCTTGGATAGACCTTAAGGTTGGGATCCTAAGTTGCATAGGGAATACTGGGTCTTGACCATAAACTAGGAAGTAAGGTGAAATCCCTAATGCATTCTTGGTCCTGATCCAATCTGCCCAAAGGGCAAATCTTAGTTGGGTATGCCATTCTCTTGGACTTCTCTCCAACAATTTCTTGATCACACTGAGTAGGTTTTTGTTTGTTGACTTGGCTAACCCATTACCCTGAGGGTAATAATTAGATGAGAATTTAAGGGTTATACCATACTCAGGCCCAATTTGAAAATCTCAATGATGTGAAAGTTGAGCCATTATCGCAAACCAATGCATAAAGGCACCCAAACCTCATAATAATGTTTTCCTCAAGGAATTTAATCATGGCCTCAGTAGTGCATACCTTAAGAGCTTGAGCCTCTGAACATCTAGTACAGTAGTCAGTTGCAGTGATGATATACCTATGTTGCGTTGAAGATGATGGGTTGATGACACCAATAAAATCCATTCCCCATTTTGTGAATGGTCTTGCCTTGATCATTGGATTAAGTGGCATAGCAGGATTCTTTTCTCTGAAAGCAGCGACTTGGCAAGTGTGACAAGTCTTGACATGATCAAATGTATCCTTGAATAGTGTGGGCCAATAATATCCTACTCTCAGAAGTTGATGAGTCATGGCCAGGTTAGCACCATGCCCTGTACCGAATTTTGAATGAAAGTGTTCAATTATTTGTTTGGCTTCCTCCTTGCCAACACATCTTAGATATTCTCCTTCATGATTTCTGCGATACAGGATGGATCCTTGAAGCATATAATGCTAACACTTTAACCTCAATGCTCTCTTCTAAGTAGGTGTCATATGAGCAGGGCACTTCTAGTTGAGTAGGTAGGTCACAATTCCCTTGTACCATTCATCTGGGGTGACATCATCCAATTCATATACTTGCTGGACCAAACCAGGCCCATCAACTGCCAGTGTCTGAGCTAGGGCCTATCCTCGAACAAGTTTCATAGGCTAGATTTCAATATCAAATTCTTGAATAATGGCTACCCACTTGCCTCTTCTCTCGCCTAGTTCATTTTGCATAAGGAGGGTTTTTACTACCGCGTCAGGCACAATTGCATGAACTTTGGCCCTCAAGAGGTAATGTCTAAACTTTTTGATGGCTTTGAACAATGCATAGGCCCATTTTTCAATATTAGGGTATCTGAGTTCTGCATCCTTTAATGGGGTGCTCATGAATGCAATTGGGTTCTTGTCTCTCTCTTCACTCCTTTGAGTGAGAATAGCTGCACAAGTATATTCAGAAGCAAATGAATATAGATAGAAGGGTTTCATATAGTCAGGACTTATCAATACTGGAGCTTTTGCAATTGCCAACTTTATCTCTTCGAATGCTCTCCTTGTCAGTGCTGTCCATTCTATTTTGGCATCCTTCTTCAACATCTCATTCAATGGTCTGACTATTTCGGCAAACCCTGTGATAAATTTTCTGACAAAATTAATTTTGCCAAAGAATGATTTAATTTCTTTCTTACTGGTTGGCAGGTTGATGGTTGATATAGATTTTACTCTATTAAGATTAATGGAAATACCCTTCTCTGATATGACATGTCCTAGCAACTTCCCTTCTGTCACTCCAAATATGCATTTTTTAGGATTAAGGGAAACACCATATCTTCTACACCTTTGGAAGACTTTTGTTAAATCATCCACATGATCTTCCCTTTTCCTAGAGAATACTGTGATATCATCCATGTATATGATGATGCATTTTCCTATCAAGTCCCTAAAAGCAACATCGATGGCTCTCTGAAAGGTGGCCCCGACATTGATAATTCCAAAAGGCATTCTTTTATATGCAAATGTTCCCCACTTAGTGGTGAAAGTAGTTTTCAATTGATCTTCAGGTTCTACCAAGACTTGATTATAACCTGAATATCCATCTAGAAATGACATCATTTGTGATCCGTTAACAATTTGCAACACTTCATCCAGTGATGGTAGTGATAATTATCCTTTTCTGAATCTCGGTTGAGATTCTTGAAGTTGACACATAGCCTGATCTCACCATTCTTTTTCTTGTCAGGAACCAGGTTGGTGACCCACGTCGAATGTCTTACTGGAAAGATGATTTTAGCTGAGAGCAACTTTTTGACCTCTTGATATATTAATGGTTCCAGTAAAGGATTGACTGGCCTTTGTCTCTGTCTGAAAGGTTTTCTTCCTAGTTTCAAAGGGATTGTGTGGGTGATGATTGCAGTGTCATAAGTTTTGAGATCTTCATAGCTCCAAGCAATGACATCTGGGAAATCTCTCACATTTTTTAGGATACCATTTCTCTCTTGCGAAGTGTAGGTCTTTCCAATGAATATATTTTTTAACTTGTTTATCATCACCAACATTGATTGTGTCACATGCATTTCGTGCCATGCTATGGCTTTTCAGTTCCCTTAGTTTATCAGGATCAAAGATTCTTTCTAACTCCACCATCCCTTTTGGGATAGTGTTTGTTTTTAAATTCAAGACTCCTTCTGCATCCAATTTTTCTCCTTCCACTTCCTCTTCATCAATGATTTGGGCTAAGAAGACATCTATGTTGGTCAAGAAATCCAATATGTGCCTGTCATCTTCAAAGACCTGAAAGTTGGTGATGTTGTCTGGGATTGAAGGTACTGGAGTTAGCTCTACTATGAACTTCTTCAATCCTTCCATAGCTAATGGTACCAAAGAGCTGGCGACCTGTGCAAGAGAATTAGCCACCTTATTCTGATGTCTGTATATGGACTTAATATTGAAGGCATCAAAACTTTCAATGAGATTCCAAACTCGATTAAGGTATCTAGTTAGCCTTTGTCATGGCACACATACTGCCTTCTGATTTGTCTTATTACTATTTCTGAATCTCCATATACCTGCAGTATTTTAGCTTTCTTTCTAATGGCTAACATTAACCCATGAATCAAGGATTCATATTCGGCCACATTGTTGGTGCATGGTAATTGTAGCCTATGGGTGGCGAGGTAGGTTTCTCCTGAAGGACTGATCAATTCAAAGCCAGCTCTAGATCCTTGCTTGGATTTAGATCCATCGAACCTTAATTTCCACATTAGATTCCCTTGGTCTTCTGACTCTTGGACCTCTTGGCTTTCCACTGATGTGTCGGATAGAGTTTCATCTTCTGAAGAATTTTCAACTTTTGGGTCTTCAATTTCTTCTATAATCAATGTTTGTGGGACCTACTTGTTCTAATGCAGTCTTGCAGATAGCACAAGATATTTCTGAATGGGTGGAATTATGTATCCTACACTAGTTGGGGAGGATCAGATCTCAAACAGATGCTAAGTTGCCAAGTTGCATACTCTGTTGCACATTCTTATGGACAAATTTTCTAAAATTTTCAAACATTCCATCATCATCTTGGTTAGATCCTTGATCACTTTCCATGATAATTTCCATGGATTCTATCACCTCTTGTTGGCTATCTCTTTCTTGCAGGTCTTGTATCATCAAGACTTCTTCTACTTTAGGTTTGTATGTCCCCAAATTAGTTTCTAAGAATAGGACCTCATTATCTTCTCCATACTCAGTTATCATAAGTCTCAATCTTGGAGTACTATCAATTTTGATTTGATTTGGAACTCCTCTCCAGGGTAGCCACATATGTGCAAAGTCTGTTGACACATACCCATTCAACTTACATGACCAATATCTACTCAGAAGCATACCATATGTGTTAGGTATATCCACAACTGATATGTCTATGAAATTCTGGACCTTGGGTCTATAGCTAACTACATGTGGATATTGTTCAATTCTGCCATGACTGGAACCTCTATCTTGTCTAACTGAGTGACTTTCGTTCTGGTTGGTGTAGGAGTTATACCTAGCTTCTGACAGACAGCTAGGGGAATCACATTACTAGAAGCTCCTGAATCATATAGACAGTTGTGCAATAGCTTTCCAAAGATTCTGACTGATAGCAGGAATGGGGCCGACTCATCTTTTCCTTGGCAAAGAATTGAGGAATCCTCATCATGTTCTTGATTCTTTACTTCATTGATTTTTGGATTGTCATTCTTTTATGAGGTTTCTTCTTTTGAATTTTCCATTTTCTTTGAAGGTTTCCCTTTCTTTATTACATCCTTCTTAGTAGCAACCCACTTTTCAGGAAGGACCTAGCTTGAAGTGAGACTCTCTTTGACGGTGGTTGGACTTTCTTAACGTCACTTCTTTTAAGTAACACTTTTCCTTCTAACATATCCTCCTTTTTGGCTGGGAAGGCTATAGTATAGACCATACACTCGTCTTCCTCAGACTGTTGCTTGCTATCAACTTCATCTTGAATTACATTGATGGTGGCTTGAATATTATTGTCCATTTCTTTGGAAGTATTTTGGTTATTTGGCCTTACTATGTTTAAGTCATTCAAACTATTTATCATAGTATTTTTAATTTCTGACACTTTCAATAACTCATAGAGTGGCAAGCTAATTTTAACCCTTTTGAGTTTTAGAACACCAACATAGCTAGTCTTTTTATTTCATCCCTTGGGGAAGGAGGAGCATTCCTTTTCCTATACTCTTGTGCATCTTGTGGATAATCTGGAGTATTACTAGTCTTTGGATTAGGAGGAGTAGAGAAATTGTTTGGAGGGATGGATGTTGTCAGGGGTTCCTGGTTTCTCTGATTTCTTTGGTATACCCTCGGACCTACACCTCCTAAAGACTGGTGGAAGACTTCTTTTATCCCCTCAGCTAGGATGCTATTATTCAAAGGCGAGAAATAATATTTTGAGTCTTCAAAAGGTTCATTTGCTGATGCTGGTGGAAACTGAGAACCAGGAGGTACCATCGGTCTGTTAGTTGATTCTGGCGGAAATCTTCCATTTTGAGCCTGGTTGTTCTCTCCTTTTGATAAATGTTTGTAGCTTTCCACAACCATAGCTTGGTCATACCGAGTGGTCAGAATCATTTCATATCCTGTTGTAGGGGGGTTTTCAGGTGCATCATTGCTACGCATCTTCTGCTGGAATATGTCAGCTACAATCTTGAATTTCGGACACTGCAACTCAGAATGTTGATTTGTACTATGGAGTCTACACCAACTGGATAAGGCCACCTCTGCTAGAAACACTTTACTGGTAGGATGATTTTCCTGATTTATTGAATTTGATGGGTTGTCTAGTGGCATCACCACGTTTCCATTATTAGGAGCTATATTCCATGTTCTCCTTTGAAAGCCTTGATTGTTGTTTCCCTGATAGTTGTTTTTGAAACCTTGGTTATTATTCCCTTGAAAGTTATGATTGTTCATTTGTTGTCCCTGATTGATTCTTTGCATGCTCTATAGTTGGTTATTTTGGTTCCTCAGGTGGGTCACTTTGGTTGACATCTTCTTGACTTGTTCAATCAATTCTTTCATTTCGTCCTTCTCTTCCTATGTTCTTGAAGAGCTTGTTGCATTTTGCAGGTACACAGGTTGCATTGGTGGGGCTTGTGAAAGTGTAACTCCAGGATGAATTACCAGCCGGTTTGACAACTGCATACCAGGATATGTTGCTTGTGGAATGGGATTCAGGATTGGGGTCTAATTTGCCAATGCCATACTAACTGCTTGAATTTGGTTTGCTGCTGCAGCAAGTCCCATATGGAGTAGCGACCCAGTAATATTCTGCCCCATGTGCTTACTGACCTCAATAGCTTTTGCATATGCTATGTTTAAATCATTCAGGATAGGATAGGTTCTCACGAACATGGCAGTAAGATGATCTAAGGCTCCATAATAAATCTCCCTTGGGTCAGCAATGAGATATGGATGTCGCAACATCGTGTAAGCTCTATGGAATCTGTTATTGAAAGAATTGATAGGCTCGTGTTCTCTTCTTTGGATATCAACAAATTGTCTATATAACTCAGCTGGCGTGGTCGAGATTCCAAAATTTGCAATAAATGTATCTTTCATTGTGTCCCATGTCCTGATTGACCCTGTTGGTAAGTGAATGAACCAGAAATATGCGTCCTCTCCTAACAAATAGGGAAAAAGGCTACAAGCTACATCTTTGTATTCAACTCACCTATTGCAAAGAAGGTCTTCGAACATCTTGATATGATCCTCTGCAGTACAATTGAAATTATTGGCATTGAATTTAGGACAGAAGTTCTCAATATTTTTAGGCATGTCATGATATATTGCAAATTCTAATGGTGACGGATTATCGATCATCCATGTGGCGTCATTGAGTGCATGAGCAGGAGGAGGAGGAGGAGCATTGTGAGCCATCATGCTTCCCAAAGGTTGGAAACTTGGTTGAGAACTTGGTGAGCCGACCTGGCTTACTGGTTGAGAAATTGCCTGGATACTTGCTTGAATTGCTGCTTGTACTTGTTCTTGAAGAGATGGACTTGTAATAACTCAGAAGTGCCTTCTAATCTCAATTCAAATTCTCTTGGAATATTTTCTCTTTTAGCCCACTTTGATCTTGAAGTGAACTGGAGTTCAATTAGATTTTTTTGTGCTAACAACTCTAGCTGATTCAGACAAAGAGAGCGATAAGAATCATCATCGATAACCCCTTTTAAGGAGATACGTAAAGAAGGAATCTTCAATTCAAGAGGCATGATGGCATCAACACCATACATGAGGTTATAAGGCATCATTCCTGTAGCTGTACAGACACTCATGCGATAGGCCCATAATGCATAAATCAGTTATAAAGGTCAATCCTTACTATGCTTAGTGACAATCTTGCATAAGATCAACTCAATGGTTTTGTTAGATGCTTCTGTTTGATCATTGGACTGTGGATAGTAAGGAGTGGAAAAATGATGTTGAATGCGGAACTTCTCAAGGAACTGCTTATCCTCCTTGTTCTTAAATGGCGTACCATTATCTGAAATGAGGGTAGCGGGTATATCAAATCCATAAATGATGTTATCCATGATAAAACCATAAATCATGTCAGTGGTAGTCAAACACAGTGGTATTGCTTCGACCCACTTCATGAAGTAATATGTGGTGGTAATAATTAAAATATGACCTTTAGATGATGAAGGATATATTTTACCAATAATATCTAATCCCCAGGTCTGAAAAGGCCACAAAGAGACTTGACTACGAAGCTCATGTGCAGGGGTTCGAATCAAGTTATTGTTTTGTTGACATTGAGGGAATTTCTTAACAAAAGCGAAGGAGTCTTGCTCCATCATTTTCCAATAGTACCCCATGTGAATAAGTTTGTGCACCAAAGATTTACCACCAAAATGACCACCTCCAGAACTCGAGTGGGCTCCCTGAAGGGCCACATGGATCTCAACTTTGGTTAAACATTACAAAAGAATACCATTATATGATCTCCTATATAATACATTAGATAGGAGGATATAATGGGTAGCTAATTTTTGAATTTGCACACACGAACTTTTACTAGCGTCTTCGGGAAAGCTTCCAGTCTTTAGATAATTGAATATATGTGCAAACCATTCTCCTGAGTAGAGATGAGAAGATATGAGATTCTCTTGATATGTGCTATTTGAAACAACCAGGGAGTGGAGGACTTGTACCACAAAGTGGTACTCATCTTGGCCAAAATTGAGGCATACAAGGGAGGTCACGCTTGCCATTGCATCTGCGTGACGATTTTCCCTATGGGGGATGATATCGATCATGTAGGTAGCAAATTGCTTCAGTATAGTCAGAACTAAATCCTTATAGTGAGACAAATTCAGTTGTTTCATGCGGTACGAACCTATCACTTGATTTACAATGAGTTCAGAATCTCCATGGATGTCGATATGTTTCACACCCATGCCAATCACGGCATGAAGTCCTATGATTAGGGCCTCATACTCAAAAATGTTATTAGTGCAATGAAATTCCAAGCAAAATGAGAGGGAAACCAATTTTTCTTTAGGTGAGACAAAGAATACACCTGCTCTTGAACCATCAAAATACATGTCCCAAACAGGGTCTTGATCAATGGTCAAGACGTCCTCATCAGGGAAGAGGTCAAGGGTGGGAAAGGATTTGTTTGAGGGAGCATTGGCCAACTAATCAGCGATAACCTATCCCTTAATTGATTTCTGAGAGATGAACTTTAGGTCAAATTCAAAGAGCAACATTACCCATTTAGCCAACCATCCCAAAAGATCAAATTTAGCAAACAGGTGCTTAAGGATGTCATTTTTGGCAATGACCCATGTCTTTGCATCGAGAATGTAATGTCTTAGCTTCTAGGTGATGAACATGAGAGCTAAGCACTCTTTCTCTATGGAAGAATATCGGGTTTCATAATCTATCAATGTATGACTAATGTAATAGACAACTATCTCTCGGCTTTCATCATCATGCTGAGCTAGCAATGCTGCTAGAGCATGAGATGTATAAAAAGAAAGGTCTATTAGACATATCCGACATTAAGATAGGAGGATTAGCCAAGTAATCCTTGATAGAATCAAAAGCCTTTTGACAGTCTTCATTCCATTTAAATTGAACATCCTTCTTCAATAATCACGTGAAAGGGAGAGTCCGATCAACCAGTTGCGCCACAAATCGATGGATGGCTTGGATTTTCCCTTGTAGACTACGAAGTTGAGAGATGTTTCTAGGTGGAGGCATGTTGACGATAGCATAATTTTATTTGTATATATTTGAGTTTCTTGGTGAGAGATGATAAACCCCAAGAGTTTCCCCGCGTAAATACCGAAGACATTTCATTTTATATAACCAAAGTCTTTCAAAGACCAGACGTAGATTTTCAACATGCATTCCTCATGCTAGGGATCTTACCAAAATTTTATCAACATAATCTTCTAAAATCTTATGGATGAAATCATGGAAGATCAAAGTCATGGCTCGTTGATAAGTTTCTCTTGCGTTCTTCAACCTAAATGACATGATGACATAGAAAAAGGTCCCCCATGGGGTCGTGAAGATGGTCTTATAATGATCTTTTGAGTTAATGTGGATTTGATTATAACCTAAGAATTCATCCATAAATGAAAACAAAGCATACCCTATGGTCGAATCAATGATTATATCAATAATCAAGAGGGGAAAGCCATCTTTGAGAGATGCCTTATTCACATCCTGAAAGTCAATGCAAATGCAGATTCTCCCATCAGGTTTTCTCACTAGTACAATATTCGAGATCCAAGGTGAGTAGTCAATAGGCTAGATAAAGCCATCTATTAAGAGCTTCTCTATCTCAATCTTGACCAACAAGGCCACCTTAGCATTTATCTTTCAAATCTTTTGCTTCACCAGCTTAGCATCGAGACTAAGGACAATGTTGTGTACCACAATTAACTCATCAATGCCAGGCATCTCTTCATAAGACCAAGCAAATATGTTAGGGAATTGGTGTAACAACTCAACATATTCTTTCGATTCTTCAGGGGACAAGCACTTCCCAATATTTATGTTTATTGGGGGCCTTATCACTCATGAAAGCACCAATAGTCTCCCCATGTAGGAGTGTACTACTGTCATCCGGATGAGAAATAGATATTTCCTCTTCGTTATGGGAAAGAGGTGCCCCCTATGCAGTGGATTCTCCAAAACAGGCTTGAGAATTCAAGCAATATGGGAATCGATGTTTATGGTGATAAGTGGGCAGCTCCTTGTAGACACCTAGAAATTCCTTCAAGGATTTTTCCAAAGGGAATAACTCCAATGGAATTGTTATGCCTTGCATATCTTTTTTCCCCTTTAGTCTCTTTGTGTCGAATTTTGGGTCCCCTTTTCTTTTTTTGGTTTTTGACCTCGGGACTCCGGGACTGCTTTCTTTTTGTTTTGACCTTGGCACTCTAGAGTCCTAGAGTCCTGAGCTTTTGTGTCTTCTACCTCAGAACTTTGGAATTCTAGAGTCCCGAGGTCGTGCCTCCTCTTTTGAGCTTGGAACCTCAGGACCCCGGAGTCCCGAGGTCGTGTTTAAGGTTTTTGTACGGATGGGTTTGTGATGAGCTATAAATAGGGTTGATGGACATTTTTAAAAAATCATTTATGCATTCAGTGCTCCTCTTTCCTACCTCCACGATGCGAATCCCCAGACTTCCGAGCTTTCCTCATTGTTTTTCAGGCTTTACGATTCACCAAGTTGGTGATTCTTTCCTTGCTTTTTCTTTTTGGTGTTTTTTTTCCTCCTTGTTTTATTTTTGGTTTTTTGTTTGTTCTCTTTTCGTTTGTGTGCCCTAGTTTTGGACCTTGGAACCTTGGACCCCCAGAGTTCCGGGTGGCCAGTTCTTCCAAGCCTGGACTCCTAGACCCCTGGAGTTCTAGGATTTATTCATTTGAGATTGACCCCGGAACCCTGGACCCCAGAGTTACAAGATTCCTTTTATACCCAACTGGACCCCAGAACCCCGGACCCTTGGAGTTCCGGGTAGCTCTCATTCTTCCAAGTCCCGAACCTCAGAGTTCCGGGAGGCCTCCATTTCACTTAACCCTAGAACCCTAGAGTTCTGGGCCCCTATTCATTTGAGCCTAACCCGGGACCCTGAAGTCCCGAAGTAAATATACTTTTATGCTTGTTATCAAAGGCTGAGGATTTGTGCTATGCTTGCAGGTTCAAGTGGTTAGATGGAATCATCCTCCAACAAAAGAGGCAAAGAAATTGATAGACTCCCAGCCACCATGAAGTATCATTATCAACGACAGGTCTACGTTTCAAAGATGGAAGATCAAGCCAGATGGGTCACGGATACTGAAAGAAATAGGCCACATAGAAATTGAGGATATCAAGACTCGATTGAACAAAGCTAGTCTGGAGGCCCTCCACAATAGAATAAGGAGATCTGGCCTAGTTGAGGCTACTATCTTCCCATAGTCATTACAGGCACCAGAGTTCATAATGGCCATTGCCCCATTCTATAACCCGAAACTAGAAAGTGCATAGATGCACAATGAAAGACAGTCATAGACTTGTCTCCAGATATGTTGGGGTTCATCCTTGGAATCCCAACCAAGGAGGAGGTATTTCTATTAACTGAAGAAAAAGCCTTAAAAACATGAAATGAGAAAATATCATCCAGTAAGAGGCACATGAATACAAACTAGTTAGAAGAAGAAAGAAAGATGGGTCTAAAGGCAACGGAGATCCTGAGGGTAGATTTCAAAGAGCCTCAAAGAGATTTAATTATTATGCTTAGCAGGGCCTTTGACAAGCCGGATTGCAAGCATTTTCATCCATGGATGTTCCAATTCATGACCACCATTTTAATAGGGAAACAATACTTTGACTGGCCGCAGATACTCTCCGATAATATCTGCAAGCAGATGAAAGAAGTTCAGCATACTCAAGTTTTTTTTCACGTCATATGTCATCTGGGTAGCTGCTAGAGATGGAAAGTTTCCAGGGCTACAAGCAGAAGGTCAATTGGGAGAAGAGGAAGGACAAAAGAAGATATGGGACTATTATTCCCAACTCACTCTAGCTAATGCAAAGACTCATTTCAAGAGAGGGAATGATGCCTTCATCTTCCTAATAATAATTAAATTGACAGGAGATGCACGATATCGGATTAGCCTAGAGGCTATGGCTATCATTCGAGAGTGGGCATGTTGGTTCATCCAAAAGCCATGCTCCACTTACATCAGGGTTAGTGAATTCACATGGAACCCAATGTTGCTGCCTCAATATTTTAATGATAGGATAATTCGGCTAGAATATGTAAGGTAGCTTGTAGGCCTCTAGTCACTTCTGTCGTCAAAGCATAAAACAGGTATTGATTTCTCAATATCTATTGGGTACTTTTCCTGTTTCAAAATACAAGTGGCAAAGTTAGAAGAACAAGAGCTTCAAGATTTGAACTTGAAGGAGTATGACCATGCTAGGGAGTTCTATGATCCCTACGGGAAACTTAAACAAGCTATGCCAAAGGCATATGAGGGGCACACGCCTAGCTTGGAGGACTTTTGGGCCAACCTGCATGATAGTTTTGAGGTTAGGGAGAAGAGCTATAACTGATTATCTATGCCATAGGTAAGAGATTTTGGGATTGAGACTAACCTCCCTAAAGACTTGAGGGATGATGGAGAGTTACTTGTTCTAGTTTATAGGGAATTAGGGATAGATAAGAGGCCCCTCTCCCCAGTAAAATGGTCTACAAGTGAAGACAAAAATATGGAAAAGGTCTCCCAAGTAGTCATCAACAGGACCAAGCAATGGTTACACCAGAGGGTAAGGCCCAATGTCTCAAAGGCAAAGCAAAATGAATCTACTTCAATGGTACCTCAATCAAGGGGTCATAAGGAGTATGCTTGGAAGATAAGGTCAACCTCGAGGAAAAATACATCCACTGATCCAGGTGAAGAGAACAAACCTCAAGAAAGCTCCAAGAAAAGATGAGGGAGTCTAAGTTATTAAAGAAGGTAGTAGACTTGGGAGTGACCGATGGGCTGGGTGTGGTACCACTTGCCAAAGTTCTCCCACCAAGGACGGCTATAGGCCACACTGAAGGAGAGGGTACCCAATGAAAAAGAAGAAAATATAGAAGCTAATGAGGATATACCCACTCAACCACCTTCAATAGATCCCACAAATGCTCCAGGCACTAGTGCCCCTACACCACCACTAGGTAATATATTCGTAGGGCATCCTGGAGTGCAAGGCTTCACAAAGTTAGAAATATCGAGTCTGATTCAGATCAAGTGGAAGACGATCTTGAGAAACAACGACCGTTGGAAGGTGAGCAAGAAGGGGATGAGACCAAAGATATATTGAATGAAAGACTAATCCTAACCCCTCAAGATCAAGAAGACCTCTTCAAGGATATAGCCGCTAGGCAAGGAGAAATAGAGGCAGGTGAGGAAGAAATGGCATTTAATGAAGAGGTTAGTGGTAAATTATGAGAGTTATATAAGCAACGGGCTCTCCAAATTAACGTAGCCCGCCAGATTTCCTCACCTCAAGATCTTGGGCAAGCAGGAGTAGAAGTAAGAGATGAAGCAGAGGAACAAGCAGAGGTTTAGGTTAGCACTGCAGATATAGTGTCATATCAGGGTGATAAAGATGAAGATATACCATAATGGCTAGAGTTTACCTTCGAGAAGAAAAAGAGAAAAGAAGAACTCCCTAAGGTCACTCTACAACAAGTAATCACTGAGGAACCACCAAAGGTTAAAAAGCTAAAAACCATCCATCATTTATCAAAAATAGATTCCGGTGAGGTGATTGCAGATGTGGCAGTTCCACATGAGGTTGAAGGACAAGATTCTCCCTAGTATTAAATATCCCAAGTAAATTTGGGTAAGCAAACCAATTGGAGAGAGATAGATACTTTGGAGCTAGCCACAAGTGTTGTCAGAGGGCATGTTGAAAAGGAGCACACCTCAAATATAGAGCTTAAGGCACAACTAGGGAAATATAAACAACTCCTGATCGAAATGAGTAAACCTCTAGACTCTTATAGAGATGATGACCTACCTTCAACCTCATCACTACCAGAGAGAGAAGTAAAGGCACTAGTAGAGGTGAGACAAGTGGTTGCTACCACCAAATCTTAGACCCAGGTAAATGCAGCTAAGATTAGGTTGTTCTTGCAAAATACAGTAGAAATATACCATAAGGCGGTATAGGTAGGTGGAGCTTTGGCAACCTATTTCGCACAATGGGAGTGAAAGGAAAACACTTTGAATAGACAGTTTTGAGTTTTGAAAAGGATATTGTGGCTAGGAGAAGATATGGTAATAAAAGAACACCTCTTAGGAGGCAACAACTATAAAAACTTATAGTCCTATGTATACATTTTGGAGCTGAAGATTGAAATGTTTCAGTAGTATATCAAGGATATGACCGAGATTTGGGACCCTCTTCTCAGTGAAATTTTATCATACGAGAGTTTTTTAACAGATATGATAGGACCTTTTGGTCTCAGAATAGTTGATACGGGAATAATGGACCAGCAACAAGTTTTGAATTAGTGGGATGCATATGAGGCACAACACCTAGGACCCGCAACCCAGTTTGATGTCACCGTTATGGATAGATACACATATTTGATTACTCAGTGTTAGGAGGTGGTAGACACGGTGAAGGAGTTAGAGGAACAGGGAACACATGCAGATGAGGTTTTGAAGAAGTATAAATTTAGAGTTAATAATGTAGCTAATCCTCCAGTCCAAGCAGTTGCATGTATAATTGAAAATTATAAATCTTTTACCAAGAAATAAGGCAAAGCTTTAATTTTGTACTTTTAGCTGCAACTCCTACTCGAGTTCCAATTTTAAGAGAAATTCTGCATGATTACAAAAAAGTGGCTCACCTAGTAGGGTCTTCGTAGTGCTCATGCAATCCCCATTTTGTAGTTATTAAGTGGAGTGTCAAGGCAGAAAATTGCAAGTTAACTGCGACTCCTAGTTTCAGTTCTTAATTTAGGATAGAGTAATTTCCTAGATAGTAGGGTAAAAAACTTCTATAAATTGAGAAGTTAGATTCATTTGTAGGGGTCCCAAATTGATGATTTGTGGCCTACATAGAGATTTTAGAATATTTTGCAGATTGATTAAGATGTCTAAGTTATTTTTGTTATATATTCATAGAGATTAATATGAAAAGCAGCTTGTAGATTGCCTGATCTATATTCATATTCTACAAAATTGTTCTGTGCAATCTGGTAATGTCTATTATTTGGAGTTAGCAATGTGGTTTAATCTTTTTGTCTACCACTTTATGAATCATATTGCGCATGTTAGTGGTGTATGAGAATCATTGTGATAGGCCATATTGTTGATGATTTTATTTCCATAGACTTGTGAAATTGATGATTTTGCAAGTTTTCTAGAGGTCCGTTGTTGAATGCTAATTTCGATAATATTTGATAATTGCTTGGATTGCAGGGAACTAATTGAGTAGTTCATTAAGTTGTCATTATATTGGTCTTTATTGTTATTTTCTTGTTTCCATTTACGCTTCGCATTTTATTTCCCAAATAATCTTAAACCATAGAAATAAAAAAAGAGAGGAAGTGTAGTTATCCGTAACCAACGAGATTTAATTCTAACCAACAGGCCCCTTTACAGGTATAACCACATCAACCATTGGGCTGCCCATCATCGTCGAGACCCGACTATAGAGACCTTGGAGCAGTGATTTCTTTTGAACCCATTGCTTTTTAGGAGAGGTGGTGAGTGTTTGCATAAACTACCTGACTGTTGGTGAGTGTGTCAAAACACACGTCAACAGAAATTGGCGCTAGAAGGAGGGCCAACACTAATCCCCTCATTGGTAAACTGCATATGGTACTCCCAGGAGAGAGATTGATGCCCTTTACCCAACCTAACTATTGTTCTCAAACTTTGATTTCCCTTTTATCCTTCCTGTGAGAAATTAAGTAACTCTGTTTGCATATGAAGAGATCAGGGAAATACAACTCAAGAATAACATATAACAAGGTTTCAAAACCTTCTACACTTTGAACTTATCCAAAGTTTAGGTGGATTTTCACACTTTAAGATTGAGATCCACAGTAAACCAGTGCTAAAAACCCATGGATTTCATCACCTCAATGAAACTGAAACATTAAAAGAAAAAATCGTGTTCATTTTCAGTATTGATCTTCAGGAAAGATAAGAAGAATCCCACAATTGGATACTAGTGCCTTATTTGGGCTACAGAGTCACCCAAATCAAATTAGAATTCCAAAACTGAACAATCCCATAAATTTCACCACCTCTGTCTTAGCTAACACCATACATGCCTAACATATACATGAGTTTTATCCTCTAAAAACTAAAACCGTTCATCCAATTCAAAATGAGAAAACAATTAATTTACTGATAGAGATATTTCAAGAATATTTAATTCCTCTCCCTTGAAGAGAAAAGATAGAAACATATCCATATGACTCTTACAATCCATGTTCAATCAAATAACCCTAGATTATTCAAATGAAATCAGCAATTTAACGAGTGCACACTAGAAGACATCACAGATTTAGGCCAGAAAAGTGTCGATCTATATCTTTATATTCATTTTTTGAAAAATAATCTTACATCATTCAAAGTATTCTCCGTGATAGCTAGAAAAAACCTAGATATATTTCTACAGAGTTTCTTTACAAAATTTCTTGTGATCCCTTTTCTATTGGTCCTGGTATCCATTTATAACATCATGGATGCATACAAGCTTTAGACATTCCTAAGAAAAGTTTGTTACAAACCACAATGTTCTCCAAGAAACAGTTACAAGTCCTTTTCGGTATCAACGTCCTCTTCAGTTTGTTGCTCCCCTGTAACATCTTATAACTACTTTGGGATTCCTTCTTCTTGCACCACATAATTTTTGGTCCACTCTTGGAATATGTCATCAGCAGGCCATGAGAAGCTAATAATTTTTTCTTTCAACTTAACCAACCTTTTCCAAGAGTTTATCACTTTATTAACCTCTGAATTCAAAAAGCCATAATGTGACTTTATCTTTTCTATTTCTTCAACTGTCTTGACAAATAGGGATGTGTCATCTATATTAATGATTCCATTCACCCTTAGGGACAAGTTAGCTCCTAATTCATTAAGCCATGCTTGTTTGTCTTTTAGCTGATTTGGATTAACAAAACCCCCAGGAAATAATTCAAACTTGTGCTTAGTATATTCTTTCTTATACAAGTTGATTTTCCTCTCTATACCAGCTTTTCCTTCTGTCAACTTTATCATGCCTTTTTCCATTTCATAAGTGGATTTAATAATGGCATCAGATCCTGCCTCATCATAGGATGCACACATAAGTTCTAGATCCACTTCCCTAGGCATCCAATTATCCAAAATTGGCTCAAGAATAACTTTGTCTTCATTCAACTCATTCCAAATATCAAAAATCTTTTTCATGCTACTGTGCATCATGGAAGACCCTATTGTGTCAGCAAAACTCAGAATTATGGCTTTTACCTTTTCCTCATATTTATTAGCAAACAAGACCTGAGCCTAATTTAACTTCTCCAATTCATGTTGAATGGTCTCAGCTGGTTGAAAACTAGAAGGCATAGAAGAAGGGGGAAATTCGATGATAGGACTAGTGGATGGAGTTTGTGAAGGAGAAGAAGCTATCATTAGAGTAGAGGACTCACCTTGATGGTACTGCCCTGCCAATTGACATTTCAATTCAGCAATGATGTTATCTCGGTTAGCTATTCCTTCTTTGGCCTCATTATAAGCCTTCAAGATTGTTTCTAATTTCAACTGGAGATTATCCTTTTCTACCACTGCTACATTAAATTTTGTAGTTTCTAAAACTATGCTAGCAGCCTCTACCACCCCTATATCCTGAACTCTTCTTACTATCATGCCTCCTAGAAAATTAGATCCTAAGGTATCCTTCCTTTTTCTACTTTCATCCCTCTTTAGGGACCATATGACCAGAGCAACATTATCTTTGCTGAATGTCACTCCTTCCATAGGCTTGGTCTCTTTCCTGACTGCTTCAAGAACCAAGGCATCTGCTATATCCCATTCAGGGAGGAGTAGAACACCAGCCTTTGACACCATTTCTCTTCCAGCTTCAGGAGTGATGGCCTTGAATTCATCCATCATTTCTTGTTTTACTTCTTCCTCCACTAAGGTTGTATCTTTGTGAGGCTTCTCACTCATTCTCTTTTCACATCTTGCATTGAATTGTTCAATATTTTTTTTCCATACAAATTGCATGAATGCCCCTATTGTGACAAAATTGCGGTTAGCTAGGAACTCTTCACTAGCTTGCTTGACAGCCAGGTCTAACTCTTTCCCTTTGAACTCATCTTTAGTTAAGTTCATCTTGGCACTAGGTGGCTCTTCTAGCATTCCCTCTTGGGTCTCTTCATAGGTGTAAGCTATCTCTTCAAGGCTTCCTAACTGCAACAATTGTTTTGCTACTGCATGTTCATCTCTTATATGGATAGGGGATTGAGATGGAGAGTACAGAAGTCCACCTATTTACACTTCTTTCCCCACCCTTTGCCTTTTAGGGGATTCTTGGATGTCAATGACATTTTCAATTGTTCTCTTCCCTCTTAAAGTGGAAGGCTCACCTATCACTGGCATCAATACACCATATTTTGACCTTTTGTGCATCACATAATCACTGGGAGGGATGGCCTTAGCAAAGGCATGATTAGCTAGAACTAACTTAGCCTTGTTAGGGTTATCTCTTATGATAGCCTCCCTCTTCTCTTTTAGATTTTGCATTAAATCTTCAAAGTAAAGAATTAAGAATTTGACCTTTTCCTCAAAGGGGTTGAAGCTAGACAGAGGTTCATAACAACTATCAAATTGATGAATGAAATCCAAACCCTTTTTGTATTCCACCCACTTTTCTTTCCTCAGTTCTTGCTCATCCAAACTGAATTCATTTCTATTTAGGTCCTCAGGGAAATGAAATTGGTGTGGCCTACCTTTGCATACTGCTCTCTTCCTGAACACGTCGTTGAAAAAGTCCTCAGGGTCAACAAACCTGGTTACTTCAGTAGATAACATATATGGTTGAAAAAAGTCATCAAAGAATTTACAACCACCTTTGGTGATTATGAATTGATGGGCCATGGAAACAGTTGGGAAAATAGTCCCTTTACCCCTATTTGTAAGCTCTGCCTCTTCAACACCTCCAATTTGCCTTAAGATCTCTGTAATTCCTATCTTCAATGGCACTTGATAAGGCAATAAGAATGGAGTGCCTCAGAAACCATAAACTCTGAAAATTGTAGAGGCAAGGTACAAATACATATCACCCCAATTATGAGCAATCTTCATACCTTCAACAAACTCATTAGGCCTGAGGAACTCCAAAAGAACCTTAGGGATCCTAGGGTTCTGTGGGCATAGAAGAATCCTAAGTCTAGATGCAAAGCATCTATCAAACTTCAAATAACTGGCATCCTCTCTATCCCAAGATAGAATTATGCTCCACAGTTGCACAGGCATCTCCTCACCTTCTTTTTCTCTAACCAAATCCATTTCTTTAGCAAAATAATCAACTCCTTTGAACAAAAATATATGCATTAGAAGAGAATACCATCCAAAAGGTCTATCCACCTTACCATTTTTTATCCCTACAAGCCCTGCATGAATTTCATCAGTGAGGTAAGGTGCATAATCAAATGTCACTGCTAGAGAAGGGTTCAAAATTTGTGCCATCATTAGCATATAATGGGTTGGCATGGTTGTCTCAGCATCTTCTTCAAGGATCTAACATAATGACCAGTACATGCCTTTTGCCCTTAAAGTGAACAAATTAATGGAGAAGGGTTCCATTGAGCTAGGGCCCACTACAGTTAACCCTCCTATTTTAACGAAAAACTCCTTCAAAGGGCCACTCAAAAGGTGATCTTTCTGCACATCATAAACTTGGGCCAATGTTTCAAAATCAATAGGCTCTAATAAATTTGATGCCTCACTAAGCTTAAAAACATTTCTGAATTCATCATCATTGATCTCTATCAGGGCTCCTCCATTGACATTCCTCACACGTCTAGCAACAAGATCATAATTGTGTGTGATCTGGGTTAGCAAGTCTACATCCATAAAAACCCCAGGGACTACGAGCTTCCCCACATCTAGTTCCCATATGCTATTCATTGGGGCACTGACATGTCTTTGACTGAATCCCACTTTAAAAAGACCCAGCCTTGAAATCCTTATTTGTGAATCCCTTAACCATCTACCCTTGTCATATAAATCATCTCCAATCCTTAGACGGGGGGCTTTAGGAACTAGTTATTTGATTTTGGCCACAACATTTGAGGACATGGTCAATTGTTCTAGGAACTCATGACTTATATTCCTATCTTGATAATTTGCCTTCCCTATGAACTCCCTTATTGGTGCCATCCCGTTTATGCAATTATATCAATTGAGATTCAAACAAAACTCTGACAAGGCAAGCACATAGTAAAGAACCGATTTTCAAACTGCATTTAGCAAGCAAGACACAAAAACCTATTATTATCCTAAAGAAATTTTCTCTGCACCAACTCCTCTGCAACAAAATCATCAAAATGGTGCCAACATTCAACTGATGTGGACCTTAATATGGAAACTCAACATTGAATTGAGAAATTAATCCCGCATGCTTCGGCCATCAACTCAAAATTGAAGTTGCAAATCAAATTCAAAAAATGGGCTCCAACAGATCACCAGTTATCTAAGTATTTCCCTGTTTCGTTGTTTCACCATTTCGGGGAGTTTAAAACCCCCGCACCTTTCCTTCATGAAGCAACGACGTTCATTGGATCCTTAGAAACTTGCACTGCCTTTACTCTTTTGGTCCTTTTGTATTAGTAGCGGGCCCCACCTTCCTTTCACTACTTCGTGAAAGGTAAACACTGTGCACTTTGATCATGTGAAACAACGTTGGCCATCCGATCATTTTCCACTTGCTTGGTCTTTACTTCCTACAGTGACCACCAGTCTACTTTACTAACTGAGCCTAACCATCACTACTAGCAGTTTTCACCACTTCGCGAAGGCTAACCACCCCGCATCTTCGGGCTGCAAAATAATGCTGGCAGTTGGATCCACCTCGAGATGTACACCATTTAATGGACTCAAAATTTTAAAGTGGGCCCCCATCTTAAAAACCACTTGCTTCTTCATCACTGGCGAATGAATCTTATGTGTCAGTCTCCTATTCACTCAAGATCTCCAGCGGGCTCCATTCTAAGATCGCCACGTGTTCTATTTCACCGTGGGTTTCAAAACCATTGTCGATTAAATCAAAGCAAGCCCAAAGCAATCCTTCGGAGCCACGTGCATCTACAAGTCATCATTTCCCTCAACCAAGTGACCCACCTATCTAGCCATGTCATCCACCATGTGACTGCCATGTCACTTTGCTACTTTGCGAATAATAATCTTCATTTGATTTGGGGTTGCGAATCCACATGGGCCGTCCGATCAACTCCAAGTTGATCAGTCTTTAAAACCACGACCCACTTATCCTTTGGGCCCACCAACCTTTTCGCTACTTCACGGGCTTTAAACCTCAGGCAACTCTTCTTCGTGAAGAAACGACAATCATTAGATCTTTGGAAACTACTCGCCTATTAACCTCTGCATGACCACCTTTCCCGGGCCCTCCACTTTTTTCGCTACTTCATGAAAGGTAAAACACGAACATCTTTCGGCTGCAAATCTACGCAAACTGTTGATCTTCTCAAAACTGATCATCCTTTAACCAAAGGAAATGCTTACCTCTGGGACCCGCCAACTCTTTCTCTATTTCACAGAGGGTAAGTCACATATACCTTGGGCTAGTGAAGCAACGTGAGACATTGGATCAAATACAAGATGAATTCCATTTAATCTAACAAACAACCCTTTGGCTGGGCCTGCTTACCCCTTTCACCACTTCATGAATGCTAAACTGCAAGCATCTCTTCTTCGCGAAGCCACACACACTGTAGGATCAACCTTGACTTGCACGATAGTTAAGAGATCTGACAAATATTAAAACAAAACATAGGCAAAGGCATAAAAAATAAAAAAATTTAAAAGACCACCAAGGGAAAACCTATAGGGGGGACACTTTCATGACGGAGCGACCCTTCCACATAAGTGGAAAAAGTAATGCAAGAATAGAACACGAGGTTTTTTTTTTTAAACATAGGAGGTAACAAGGTTATGCCAAACACATCTTTGCAGATTTTAGCCAACTATGGGACAAGAACATCCAATTTTTAAAACAGTGATAACAACGGCTTTGACTGGGGATGGTTGATTGCAAGATCAACACAAGAATTTAGAAACTCTAGAGAATAGACCAAAACACAAGCCCAAAAAATAACAAACAGAAACAAACCTGATATGTACAGACAAAAACCTACTGTGCATGGACTTAAGAGAAGTAATATTTCAGGAATTGTCCATGCACTGGAAATTCCTGTACCTCACCATTCATTTTCTGCAAAAAATATGAACCCTTTCCATTAAGATCATAAACCAGAGAGGGGCCTACCCATAGTGACTCAATTTTTTTGTGTTTTCCTTTATCTTGTCCTTTTGCATTCCATTGAAGAACCATATCGCCAATTTGAAACTTTCTTAACAAGGTTCTTTTGTTAAACAGGTATTTGGATTGCGACTAAAATTTTAGATTTCTCTTATGGTCCAAAGTTCTAATTTCTTCCACCTCCACCATTTGAATCATTCCGTCTTCCATAGGTTCAGATAACACCATATATTCATCTTGTAGGAACTTGTATACTAGAAGAAGATTATTGACTGGTACCCTAGATTGTGTGCCATAGACCAATTCAAAAGGTGAAACCCCAATTGCTTTCTTGACAGTAACCCTATCTGCCCATAGAGCCAACTTTAAATTCTAGTCCCAAGACCTTTTATTCTCCTCAAGGATTTTCTTAATAATGTTCAAAAGGCTCTTATTGCTGGATTCAGCTTGCCCATTACCCTAAGGATGATACGGTGAAGAGTAGGACATAACTATTCCATGGCTAGTGCAAAATTCAATGAACTCCTCTGACCTGAAGCTCATGGCATTATCCATCAGCAATTTTACAGGGACTCTGAATTTGGTTATAAAATTATCCATTTAGGAAGTCAATAACAACCTTACTTGTGGCTCTCCTAGTGGGTATAGCTTCAATCCACGGTGAAATAATCAGTAGCCACTATAATCCACCTATGACCTCTTCCTAATTTCTCAATGATTTCTCCAATAAAATCAATGCCCCATTGGATAAAAGGGGCTTCCACTGTGACTGAGTTGAGGGGTAAATCTCCCTCATACTTCAATTTGGATGAAAATTTCTGTCATGGATCACATCTCCAGACATATTCATGGGCATCTTTAAACAAAGTAGGCCAATAATATCCAGCCCAAACTATCTTACCAACAATTGTTTTGGCAGAGTAGTGACCTCCACATACTCCATCATGCATTTTAGTTAACATCTTTCTGCCCTGGGATTTATCCAAACACATTAGAAATGCCCCATCTCTATTCCACCAATACAGATCACCCTGAATAAGGACATATTTTTGAGATTTTAGTCTCAGTGTCCTTCACTGGTTGTGGGTCATTCCCTTTGTATATGTTGCATCCCTTAAAAAATGCACTATCTCTGAGTACCACGGCTGTGTCTCAATACTAGTGACCAAGATGTTCTCAATTTCAACATTATTCACTTCAACATCAAGAAGGTTTGATTCAGCCATCAGCTTAGCAAGGCCTAAACCTCTCACCAATTTAGTAATCTTAATCTCTAAATCAAACTCCTAAATTCTAGTTATCCATCTGCATCTTTTACCAGTGACCTCAGACTGGGATAAAATATCTTTGATAGCCACATGTGGGACACAAGAAATTACTTGTGCATTTACAAGATATGGCCTAAATGCTTTAACAACCTTGACCAAAGCATATGCTTGCTTCTCCATGATTTCATATTTTAACTCTACAGCCTGTAAAGATTTGCTATAAAAAGCTATAGGATGTTCATATCCTTCATTATCCTTTTGTAAAAGAACTGCAGCCACTGTATGATATGAAGCAAAAGAAAATAGAGAGAAAGGCTTACTGTAGTCAGGGGACTTCAACACTGGTGCCTCCTGAATAGCCCTTTTTATTTCATCAAAAGCCTTTGAAGCTTCTTCATCCCAGTAGAACTTTGTATCCTTCTTAAGAAATTTAACAATGAGCTTGACTATCTCTGCAAAATTTGCAATAAATATTCTAAAAAAATTTACCTTGCCCAACAATGATTGGATACCTTTAACACTCTTTGGCTTAGGTACATTATTTATAGCTTCAATTATTTCAGGGTCTATTCTGACCCCTTCCTTGGAGACAATATGCCCAAGCAACTTCCCTTCAGTGATAGCAAAATGACACTTTTTCGGATTTAAGGAGACACCAAATTCCAGAGCTTTATTGAAAACCTTTTCCAAGTGCCCATAGTGGTCATCTGCCCTTTTAGAGAAACATGTTAAATCATCTTGATACACTACCATGATAATATTAATGAATTCCTTGAAAGCTACATCCATTGCTCTTTGAAAAGTAGCTCCAACATTTTTCAAACCAAAAGGCATTCTTACATACACATATGTTCCCCAAGGGGTGGTAAAAGTAGTCTTGAATTGTTCAGATTCTTTTACTAACACTTGGTTATATCCTAAGAACCCATCCATCATAGACAATAGGTCACAACTAGTTACTCTCTGCAACATTGCTTCCATATTAGGAGAAGAGTAATTGTCTTTCAAAGAAGCAACATTTAGGTCCCTAAAATCAACATAGAGTCTTATGTCCCCATTCTTCTTCCTAACTGGGACCAAATTAGACACCCATTATGAATGCCTTATAGGCTTAATGATTCCCCCTTCCCTTGACTTGGTTAATTATTTCTGCATTTTAGATTCCAATAGGGGGTTGATAGGTCTTTGTTTCTGTCTAAAAGGCTTAGCATCTGGAAGCAAAGGGACTTCATGCTGAAATAGATCTTGTCTATATGCCTTCAGATCTTCATAAGACCAAGCAAAAACATGCTTATATTTCTTCAATAAATTGATAAGGTTAACTCTGACATAAGGAGGCAAATTTTTTCCAATATACACCAACTTAGGGGATGATTTTGTCCCCAAGTTTACTTCCTCTAGTTCATCTAACTTAGTGGTTGATTGCTGATGCAAATGGCTGTCATTGTAACTAAACATACCTTCCAGTTCTACTAACCCTTTAGGTATTTCATTAGTTTCCAACTGAACTAGGTTGTTTCCAAACATAGTTTCTCTATCTTCAACCACTTCAACCACTTCTACCAAGGCATTGCAATCAATTTTCTGTCCATCATAGTCATCAATGGATTGTATGAATTTGAGAATGCCTTCATCATCAACAAACACTTGCCAATTATATACATTATTAGGAATGGCAGGCCTAGCTTTTATCTCAACTCTAGATACACCGGTTAGTGTTATATCATCATTTTTTAATGTAACATTTGCTAGGAAATCAGCCATGATATTCTTTGACCTTTCTATCCAATTAATAGAGAATGCACTAAAATGTTCAATCACATCCCAAACTGCATGTTTGTATCTTTTCAAACGATCATTTTTAGATGCATACTTAGATCTAACCTGAGAAACAACCAACTCTGAATCCCCTAATACTCTCAACAACTGAATCCCATTCCTTTTTGCAACTTCAAGCCCCAATAACAAGGCTTCATATTCAACAGTGTTATTTGTGCACTGGAAGGCTAACATAAAAGAATATTTGAAGGTCATACCTGATGGGGACACAAAAAGAACTCCTGCTCCAGATCCTTCTTTAGAGAAAGCTCCATCAAAATACATGTGCCACAAACCATGCTGTTGAGATTCCAATTCAATCACAATAGATTCAGTATTTTTCAATTGAGGCAAAATAGGTTGTATTCTAAAATTGTCAAGACCCACATCAATCATACAGTTTAACATACTAGGGTCTATCTTCTCAATTACCCTAGGGGCACGTGGTTCTCTATACAACTTAACCTGGTTCCCATTGATGGGGATTGTAGCATATGACATATCCAATTGAACATTTCCACCTACTATTGCAGCCCACTGTCTAGATAAAAGCATACCATAGTGAGGTTTTGTGTCAGTTACAATGACATCCATCTTATATGTTGCTTTAGGGAATGCTGCTATTTTACTTCAACATCTTTCATTGTACCTATCACTGGTACTTCTCTATTATCCATAGCATAACACTTCCCATACACTGTACTTACTGATAATCCTAATTCTTTCATGACACCATATGGCATTACATTTGTAGCCACACCAGAATCTATCATACAGTTCTTAATTAATCAGTTATTCACTAACAAAGTAACATAGAAAGGATCAACCTATGAAGGCTCTTGTGTAATAGTTGTTCCAACATATAGGGGTTTGTAGCTCATGATCCTTTTCATCCTTGATTGAACCTGAAGGCAAAGCTGTTCTACTGTCAGATATCTTGGAAAATAAAGATAAAGAAGCTTCTCTATGTTGCTTTATTTTCAACAATTCTATCAAAGGGACTTTTACCTTCATCTGGGTAAGAGCCCGAGTCATATCAAAAGTTGAATTATAAATCAACTTAGTATTAGTCCTAACTTTCTCTATCTTAGGCTGACTTGCCTTCTTCATTGCGGTAGTTCCCTATACATCACCAGTAGCATTATTACCCATACCCTTGGCTATATCTTTAATTTGGTTATTGTTTTCTTGACCATCCCAAGGCAAAGTGGCATTATTTTCTAGTTTCTTCTGGGACACTTCTTTTATGAACATTGAGCCATGTTCACCTTGATCCCCATCCTTCTTACTACTTCTCAGGTTGTAATTATGCTTGGCTTTGGCTATGGCAGGCTTAGTGAGATTTCTCACTTCTTCATCACCGGGTCTTCGGAGATGAACCTCTTCATCTTCAATAGACACCACATTCAAGGTAGGATGCCAATCAAGTGTCAACTATCCTTGGTAAGATTTATTACTATTTAGCACATCACATTCACTAAAATCACTTTGTAGTGACTCATCATCACTTTCAATAATAGTTTCGAACATATTAATATCAGGCTCAACCTCCTTTCTCATGGATTCTTCAAGGGCTTGAGCTACAACACATTGATGAGGAGAATGCGGTCCATCACAAGCAATGCACCAAGGAGTATTCTCCATATTATGAACATTCCCTCCTTTCAAAGGATCTGGGGTATCTTGGTTCTGAGTGTTCTTTGGCTTCTCATTTTGAGGTTTGCCATCTTTCCAGGTTGTATTGTAAGGCATGTCATGCAATCTAGGAGGCCTATCTTGCCAATTGTAATGAGGCTTATCATTTTTACTCACCTTGGCAGTAAGATCTTTCATGGAAATCACTAATTTCTCTATTTTTTCATCTTCTTTAGCAACTTTATTAGGTTGTTGTTTTGATTCTTGCCACAACCTCCCATTAGTTCTTCTTCCAACCTTTCCAGACGCTTTCCTATTACTTTCCACATTTATAGCAATTCTAAAAGCATCCCTCAAATTGTGTGGGTTTTTGTCCCTCAAAATATAGGACATTTTGGAATTGAAAGCATTATAATAAGTGTTGAGACACATATTATCATCTAATCTCATTACTTGATATAGCCTATGCATTGCTTTTTGAAATCTAGCATTGAAATCTGTGACAATTTCATTATTAGACTTTCTAATATTATTAAACTCATTGAGCATGAAGCTCACATTTTTTTTGTCACCATATTGTTCTTGAAAATAGTTTTTAAAATATTCCCAAGACCCAATGCTATTCACAGGGGGACCTCTATACCATTCCCTTGCATCATCTACTAAGGATTGTACAAACAATTTCATGATAACATCTTCATCTACTATTTCATAATCATTGATTAAATCACCAAAAGATTTTAAGTGCTCTTCTGCATTGATTTCATTGTTGCCAGCAAACTTGTGGAGTCCATCATAGGTTGGGACCTCTTGGAGAAGGCCTTCATTGATTAATTTCGAGTGTACGTTGACCCCAGGACACTATACCACTAGTTCGCTTCTCTTAAGAAATTACCAAATGAGCCATTAACAACTTTTAATACTAGCTTCCAAATGGCATTCAAGAGGCTACAAGCCCCTTACCAGGTAGTGCCTAATGTAGCCATCGACTCATATCTAAGAGCTATTGACCCTTGGACTGCTATATTTATTAAGAAGAGTGTTCTTGAAGATCAAAGGGACACCTTGGCGAAAGTCTTCACATTAGCAATTAGCATGAATCATGAGCTGAATCAAACCCCGGGAGGGATCGGATATAACTTACCTACAAGGGTGAATCAAGGAAACTACAATCAACTCCCAGGTGTACCCTTGTCTCTACCTGTAGGTTCCCCAATGATGAACCTTGTGCCAATATATGCACCCCAACCTCAGGTGAATCAACAGTTTGCCGCTCAAGCATCAACTTGGCAAAATTGTAGCAATACCGCCCCCACTCAAACACAATATGCTATTCAAGCACAAGTCAGAAATCAACAATTTGACAACATTAATCCAGTGAACCAACCTCCAACTACGGAACCTGAGAATCAAGGATCCCATATATCCACTGAAGTAGAAGCCTTAAAGAAAATGATCTCACGGGTTACTTTAGACTTGAGCCAGGTAAAGATGAATCCTCCAAGAGGGTATAATCAATCCCAACCATATAATAATCAGCAGAACTACAATAACCAGAACCAAAATCAAAGGTACAACAAAAAACCTTATAATGGGTAGTGGAATACGGGTCTAAATAACGGTGGGGTGAACCATAATCACCCAGACGCACGAGATAACCCAAACCACACACAAAGTGTTAACCTTGCTGATATGAATTTGCTAACAAATTGGTGCAGGTTGCATGACATAGCTACGCATTCTGAGGTTAATTATGCTCAGTTTGAGAAAATCATAATAATTGCTCAAGTTGACTCTCAGCCCAAATATTGTTCCATTGATGAATCTGATAAGGTTAATACAACCATGCTGGTCAATACTTTCCTATGTAGAGAATTTCAAGCTAAAGTTGAAGGTGAACCATGTGTCTACGATGCTCAAGCCTTTTAGACCAGGAACAATTACAATCTTAGGAGTCAAGGCAAGGCTCCATTAATAGAGCCACCTCCCCCAACGAGCGGGTTTGTACCTCCTGATGCTAATGCAAGCAACAATCCTCATCCTCATTAGGCTTTCCAAGGAACACACATTAGACAAGCTCAAGGGAAAGATTATGTTCTGAATGGATCATTTGACGTTACTAAGGAGATGGAAAGGATTGCCACCACTATGTCCTTAATGGAAGTATTGAGATATTGCCCTGAATAGAAGAGGGCTCTCCTTAGGAAATTGGAACTATTAGAATCACAGAGCAATGAGGTTAAGATGGTAGATTTTAATGAAGTCAACGCCAACATTAGTAGTGATACAATAGAAAATCCACCATTTTTACTGAGTTTGAAGATATGTGGGAAGAATTTACATAACTATTTGGTAGATTCAGGAGCTTCGGGAAACATAATGCCCTACTCTATATGTTAGCAGCTCGGACTTCAACCAATACATGCAAATAGTAAGGTGGTGCAATTGGACAAAACAGAGGTTAACGTCATCGGAGAATTGAAAGATGTATACATCCAGTTAGGTGCTAATCCCCAAATATCTCATTATATTGACATTCAAGTGGTGGATATTCCAGAAGTATATGGGATGCTCCTTAGTAGGGATTGGTCCAAGATGTTGGGAGGATATTTCTCAACTTGTTTTATGTACTTATGGCTTCCATGGAAGGGGGTAAGCAACCAGATCCAAATTGATAGTGAGCCTAAATTGAAGAAATTAGTCATGTATTATGGTGCTCTCAATGAAGTGGTGTTTGCTGAAGTAAGTCTAGGAGTTTACAGAGTCAATGAGATTCTTACTTTCTCCACAACAGCTCCTCTTCAACTATTTCAAGTAGACAAGACCACATATAGAAGGCAGGTCAAAGAGTTTGCTACAACAATACAACAAGGAATGTGTTTATTGGGAGACACTATGAAGATACAAGAGTTATTGCTTCCGAAATGGTGTCAGATACATCATGAGGAGCACTCAAAGGTTTCATGTATCCCATGTCAGAATGAGATTACGAAGTTGATGAGTCTGGTTCCATACGAAGAAGATGATCATACCTTCAATATGGAGGAGATTCAACGTGTAACATATGAAGAATTAGAGCCCCAAACAATTGACCTTGTAGACAAGACTACCTTACCTAAAGAATATAGCCAAGAGATTCTTGCAGTCGAGATTGTTAAAAACAAAGAGGAAGATATTCCTCTTGAGCCAAAAAAAGAAGAAACACAATCCAAACTTCAACCTCAATCGGAACAGGCTCTTCCTAACACTACTGAAGTGTTTATACAACCAGAAATTGAACAACCTCAATCATCACAAAGTCTCAAGTTTGAGAAGAAGAAATCCCCTCCTGATGCTAACCTGATCATTGACCCAAAGGTGAAAAATATAAAGAGACCAAAAGATGAAATATGGTTTTTAATGGGTCAAGATCCAAGCAAGGTAGTGGAGTCGGCATAGAGTTAACCAACCCAAAAGGGAAAACCCTTTTAGCTTCTTACTGACTCCAATTCCCTTGTACTAAAAACATGACGGAGTACAAGGCCTTAATTAAAGGATTACTTTTTGCTCATAAGAAGGGGACAAAGTGTTTGAAAGTGCAAGGAGATTCTGAGTTAGTGGTTAAACAAGTGCAAAGCCAATATGCATGCCATGACAAAAGGTTAGCAGTGTATCAGAATAGAGTGTGGGATCTAATTGAGGATTTTGATGCTTTCAATATTCAACCAGTATCTAGGAAAGTCAACAGAATACCTGATGCGTTGGTTGTAGCTGCCAGTACATTAGAACTAGTAAGACAATCCCCTTTAAAGAAGTTCTCGGTGGAATTAATCTCTATACCTACTGTACCTGATAATATCAAACACTTCCAAGTCTTTCGGGATGATGCCCACATTCTAGCCTTTCTTGCCAATTTAGGGGCTTTTGAAGATCAAATTATTGATGAGGAAGACAAATAGGATGATCTTAACATCGAAGGTAATGTTGATATTTTGGATTTACCAACTAACGTTATTCCTAAAGGGATGGTCACCCTGGAGAGACTTTTTGATTCAGACCCTAGAGTAAAAGAGAGACTAACAATAGATTCGGATGCCTGAAAATACAAGCCCCATAATATTGGTCCAGAAGGACAAGAGAGGATTGTCTATATTGGGAAGATTTGCACTCAAAATGAAAGAGAAAAACTGATACAGATCTTGAAAGAGTTCAACAATGTAATAGCATGGGGGTATGAAGATTTAAAGACATTCGATACAATGATTATCACCCATGTGATACCCCTAAAACCTAACATAAATCTGCTCTGGCAAAAACAACGTCCAGTCAATGCACTAATAGAACCCTTGATTTTCAAGGAAGTACAAAAGTTACCTTCCACTAAGATTATTTTTCTGATACAAAATTCTACTTGGGTTGCTAATTTGGTACCAGTGCGGAAAAAGAATGGAGAAATATGATTTTGCGTGGACTTTCACAATCTCAACAAAGCCTCCAAGAAAGATAATTACCCGCTCCCTTCTTTGGATGAAGTACTACAAATAGTGAATGGTTCGCAAATGATGTCATTTTTAGATGGTTATTCAGGATATAACCAGGTATTGGTAAACTATGAGGATCATATGAAGACCATGTTTATGACAAAGTGGGGAACATATGCATATAAAAGAATGCCATTCGGGTTGATTATGTTGGCATATGTGCAAAGCATGATGACATGATGATATTGTATATTGTCATTGATGTCAATATGCTGAAGTATGAACCGGTATATTGTAGTAAGATAACTGGCAATAGAACCAGTATGATTATGTAAACCGGTATATGTGAAAAAGTGAAGCGGTATGTTTGTTCAAGGTGAATCGGTATGTTGGAATGAGAACCATATATGGAAGTTTTGTATCGGGGTTTCATTTGGCATGACTACCAGTTGGTAGTCTCAACTTTAGGGTTTCTGGTTGATGCATTCCAAGCCTATGTGATTCAACTGATGACATCTTGGGATGAGTTAGCATTGTAATGAAGATTAGATCATGTTGCCACATCAGCCTTGTGTGCGTGAAGGATTTGCTTGAGGATCTTGCATAAAGAAGATTGTTCCTATCTACTTTGGGAATGTGTGAAGTCTCTGTAAACGGTGGAGAACGCATGATGGGTTATCAACTTCCTGAAGCGGCAAAGAATGAACATTGGAGAATGTCTTGAGATCTATTCAAGACTATTGTATTCAATGCAGTGTGATTAATGGTCAGGATTGAACCGACTGGATTGTAAAACCTAAAAGTTTAGGGTTTAGGGTTTATGCTACCAACCTATTTGTTTCCTATAAGGTCGATGATGTTTTTAATTTTGAAATTGTTGGCAAATGTTATGTGTGTATCCAAGTGAAGAGATATTTGATTCTTGCCAGAATGAAGATTGTGTTGATACCTATAGAGTGTGATTGCAAAAGCAGAGGAGATAAAGTGGATCTGCCTTGGCATTGTGTGTTGTTATCAGATCAGTGTATTACCTGTTGACTTCTAACCATTTTAGCAGTTGGAAAATCCCTTAATCGGGTAGCTTTGATAGGATTTTGTGTAAATCCTTTAACAGGGTGACTGAATTCAATGAGTTCTTAAAATCCTCTTGCGAGGTAACCCTTAACAGGGTTCTAACCTTTAATAGGGTATTTAGCCATCCCTTAACCAGGTGATCCCTAGCAGGATTGGTTCCTAGTAGAACCTATTGTAAAATCCTTAACCAGATTAGGCTCCTTACATAGTGGACTTCAGAAGAGTTTAAAGAACAACTTGTGGGTATTCATCCCCACTGTGGTTTTTCCCAATTGGGTTTCCACGTGAAAAATCAATGTGTCATGTGTGATGCTTTTCATGTGATGGTTTAGTGTTTTAGGTTAAGTGGTAATGCATGTTGAACCAGTAGTCTTTATATTTCTGATGTATTATTTGTTTATGCATATGAGTGAAGTGGAAAGGAGATGTTAGGTGAGGTCAAGATCTAAGTGATAACCAGTTTATACTTGTCACAATCATTCTTGGTTTTACCAATAGTACCTTGTTTTGGATCGGTGTTATTGTTTACCAGTTAAGTGCAGTCTTTGAAGTCAAACTAGTTCAAGGAAAGTTTTTTTTGTTTCTACTGATTCACCCCTCCCCCTCTCAGTACCGGTTTGGTACTAACTGTTCATCATTATTCATTAGATTATTGTTGGGGTAACCTTCCAACGAGCGATGGACACAGCCTTCAAGGAACTAATTGGAAAATGCATTATTGTCTATATGGACGATTTGACGATATTCTCCAAGGTTAGAGAAGATCATCTAGACCACCTCCAAAAGGTATTGGAGAGATGTCAGAGATATGGGATTTCCCTCAACCCCAAGAAATGTGTGTTTGGAGTGGCTGAAGGAAAGCTACTTGGCCACGTAATCTCTAAGAGGGGGATTTCTATAGACCCGGATCAGGTAGAAGCATTATTGAAGTTACAAATGCCCGACAGTAAAAAGGAGATGAGATCTTTCTTTGGGAAGATCAATTTTGTTAGAAAGTTTATTACTGAGTTTGCAGAAATAGTTAAGCCATTGAATGAAATGATGAAGAAGGATGCTAAGGTTGAATGTACAACTGAAGTAAAAGAGGCTTTCACCCAAATCAAGAAATCCATCGCTGAAGCTCCTGTACTAACTAGCCCTGATTACACACTATCATTTTACATATATTCTTTTGCTTCGCTACACTCAGAAGTGATTGTTTTGATGCAGAGGCAAGCAGGGGATGAGAAGCCTATTGCATTTATGAGCTCTCCTTTCAAAAGTGTGGAAGTTAGATATTATGCTCTTGGAAAATAGGCCTTTGCATTGGTAAGAGCAGTCAAAAATTTTAGGCATTACATCTTGAGGAGTAAAATTTATGCGATTGTCCCTGACCAAGCAGTGAAGTCACTACTCATGTAGTCAGAACTGGGAGAATGTCGAGGGAAATGGATGGCAATATTGCAAGAATTTTACTTATAGATGCATCCAATGAAGTTGGTCCGGGGCCAAGGATTGTCTTAGGCCATGGTGACTGACATCCCTCAAATCTAGTGCCAACAGTATACGTTAAAGTCATTCACTTAGGACCCTTGGTACACGAATTTGGTATTTATATTGTTGAATAATAGGTGTCCTGAGGGATTGACAACTACGCAAAGATGAGAATTAAGGCTCAAAAGTGCCAATTATATGATCAAGGATTCGACACTCTATAGAAAAATTATGAGGGTATCTACCTTTGGTGCCTTGATCATTAAGAAGCCCATAATATGATTGAGGAATTTCATGGGAAATATGGTATAGGTCATGGGTCAGTGGATGCCACTACACATCAAATCTTGAAGGCTGGATATTATTGGCCTAGCATATTTAAGGATACTCATGAGCATGTTCATCACTGCCATACGTGCCAAACTGTAGCCTCCAGAGAAAGAAATCTTGCTATGCCTCTCCAACCAGTGTTCGAGGTAAGACCTTTTGCTCAATGGGCACTGGATTTCGTAGGTGTTATTAATCCTAACTCATCTACAGGACATAAGTTTATTTTACAACAACAAATTATTGTACCCGATGGACAGAAGCCATTACATATCAAAATGCTACTATTGAGGCGGTCTTGAATTTGTTGAAGAACATATCGTCACCAGGTTTGGTATGTCATTCGCTTTGGTATGTGATAATGGTCCTACTTTTACTTTTGCACAGTTGATGCAATGGTCATACAAATATAAAGTGATATTAAAATTTTCATCCAACTATTAACCACAAGGTAATGGAGTAGCTGAATCCACGAACAAGAACATCCTAGATGTCATCAAAAAGATACTTGAGAAAAACCCTAGGGATTGGCATAATCAATTGAGATACGCCTTATGGGCTGATTGAACCAGAGTAAAAGCTGCCTTGGGAACATATCCATATTACCTTGTCTATGGCCAAACCCATGTTTTCCCAATCAACTCGCAAATACCAATCCTCCAATTAATGAAAGAACTTGACATTGAGGATCAGGTAGAGGTTCGCCTCTTAATTTTATTAAGACTTGATGAAAAAAGAATGAATACGCTACAACACTTTGCCAAGCACCAAGCCATTGTTAAGCGATGGTTTGATAAAAGGGCCAAGGTAAAATATTTTTGGATCTCTAACCTAGTCCTATTATGGGACAAGGCTAGGGAGAAGAAAGGTGATCATCACAAGTTTGAAAGGTTGTGGTTAGGTCCTTACCAAATAGCTGAAATTTTAGGTGAGAACACTTTTAGGTTAAGCTCTTTGACTGGAGAACTGGTACCATTGCCCATCAATGGTCAGTTCCTCAAGCACTACTTCGACTAAATCCTTAATGAAGCTTGGCTTGTTGTATATAGTTGTTAGTTGTTTTCTCTTTGTTTTTGCTACGTTCTTGTTTCCCTTTTGTTCTATTTGTTTGTTTGTTCATTTTGTTTGTTGGGTCGGTCTGTGCATATTTTGTTCTCAAAGATTCTAAAAGGAAGGTATCCTTTGCATAACATCTTGCCAAATTCTGAGAGACTTCAACTCTCTGTTATTTACAACTTCATTTTCATTTGGTTAAGTTTGAAACTTTTGTCTATACTCATTCAAAGCAGTATATAATCATTTAAATATGATGTGAGTTTTGACTTTCAATTGGAAAAGGCTAGCCTAATAAACTCAGCACTAACATCACATTAAGGTACATCATAAAAGTTTTGTGAGATATCAGATAAACTAGTTTTCAAGTGAAAAATCTGAAGTCAAGGCATTTCATGTTATCCACAGTGGCTCCCAACCCAGTTATCAAACTTCAATGTTTGAAATTTTCTTGAAAGGTTATTGAAGAAAGAAGTCATTCTCTATATCCTATAATGTTTAAAAAAAGAGAGAGAGAGAGGAAAAAAAAAGAAGAAATGATCCTCTTAAGCAACTCAAATGGGTGTTTCAAGTAATCTCCACCAGGGCTATGGACGCCTGGCTGGCAATGGAGCACTGTTTGACGAGAACCAGAGGTATCTCTATCAGGGCTATAGATGCCTGACTGGCAGCAGAGCTATGCCTAGGATGACCTTGCATGAAACACGGTTAATGACTTCACCTATGTAGCTTGCACCTAGTTTCCTCTGATTATCTGCATTATTGAAATGATGGAGTAACAAATCATACGCACACACTTAAGAGTTAATCACATCTATTTCTCTTCTTGGTTGTTTGTTCATCGCTTCACTCATCTTTTACTCTTATGCATCCTTTTGAATGATAGTAGCCTTAGGAGTTAGGTTAAACTAGAGATCTTGAGGTTCTAAATTGCCTATAGTCATTTTTCCCAGATAGTTGCCATTTTTTATGCCTTGCATATCTTTTTTCCCCTTTAGTCTCTTTATGTTGAATTTTGGTTCCCCTTTTCTTTTTTTGGGTTTTGACCTTGGAACTCTGAAGGCCTAGAGTCTCGAGGTCCCTTCTGCTTTCTTTTTGTTTTGACCTCAGAACTTTGAAGTCCAGGAGTCTCAAGGTTTTGCATCTTGTCCCTTGGAAATTCAGAATTTCAGAGTCTCAGGGTGGTACCACTTCTTTTGAGCTCAAAACCTCAGGACCCCGAAGTCCCAAGGTCGTGTTTAAGGTTTTTGTATGGAGGGGTTTGTGATGAGCTATAAATAGGGTTAATGGACCTTTTTAAAGTTCATTTCTACATTTAGTGCTGCTCTTTCCTACCTCTAGGACGTGAACCCCCAGACTTTTGACCTTTCCTTGTCATTTTCAGGCTTTGCAATTCACCAAGTTGGTGATTCTTTCCTTACTTTTTCTTTTTGGTGCTTTCATTTTTCTTTTTCCTTCTTGTGTTTTTTTTTGTTTTTTTTTGTTATCTTTTCATTTGTGTGCCCTAGTTTTGGAACCCAGACCCTCGGAGTTCCAGGTGGCCAGTTCTTCCAAGCCCGGACCCTTGGACCCCCGGGGTTTCAAGATTTATTCATTTGATCTTGACCCTGGACCCCCGGAGTTCCGGGATTCCTTTTATACCCAACTGGACCTCGAAACCCCAGACCCTTGGAGTTCCGGGTAGCTCTCATTCTTCCAAGTCCCGAACCTTGGAACCCCAGAGTTCCAAGTGGCCTCCATTTCACTTAACCCTAGAACCCCAAAACCCCAGAGTTTCGGGACCCTATTCATTGAGCCTAACCCGGGACCCAAGACCTCGAAGTCCCAAAGTAAATCTACTTTTATGCTTGTTATCAAAGACTGAGGATTTGTGTTATGCTTGCAGGTTCAAGTGGTTAGATGGACTCATCCTCCAGCAAAAGAGGCAAAGAAATTGATAGACTCCCAGCCACCATGAAGTATCATTAACAATGACAGGTCTACGTTTCAAAGCTGGAAGATCAAGTCAGATGGGTCACAAATACTGAAAGAAACAGGCCACATAGAAATTGAGGATATCAAGACTCAACTAAACAAACCTAGCTTGGAGGCCCTCCATAGGAGAATCAAGAGATCCGACCTAGTTGAGGCTACTATCTTCCCATAGTCATTACAAGCACCAGAGTTCATAATGGCCATTGCCCCATTCTATAACCCAGAAACTCGAAAGTGTAAAGATGCACAAGGAAAGAAAGTCATAGACTTGTCTCCAGATATGTTGGGGTTCATCTTTCGAATCCCAACCAGGGAGGGGGTATTTCTATTAACTGAAGAAGAGGCCTTAAAAACATGGAATGAAAAAATATCAGCCAGTAAGAGGCACATGAATACAAGCTGGTTAGAAGAAGAAAGAAAGATAGGTCTTAAGGCAACAAAGATCCCGAGGGCAAATTTCAAAGAGCCTCAAAGAGATTTAATTATTATGCTTAGCAGGGCCTTTGGCAAGATGGATTGCAAGCATTTTCATCCATGGATGTTCCAATTCATGACCACCATTTTAATAGGGAAATAATACTTTGACTGGTCGCAGATCCTCTTCGACAATATCTGCAAGTAGATGAAAGAAGTTCAACATAATGAGAAGTTCTTTTTCACATCATATGTCATCTGGGTAGCTACTAGAGCTGCAAAGTTTCTAGGGCTACAGACAGAAGGTCAATTGGGAGAAGAGGAAGGATAGAAGAAGATATGGGAGTATTATTCCCAACTCACTCTAGCTAATGCAAAGACTCATTTCAAGAGAGTGAATGATGCCTTCATCTTCCCAATAATAATTAAATTGATAGGAGATGTAGGATATCGGATTAGCCCGAAGGTTATGGCTATCATCCAAGAGTAGGCATGTTGGGTCATCTAAAACCCACGCTCCACTTACATCAGGGTTAGTGGATTCACAGGGAACCCAATGTTGTTTCTTGAATATTGTAATGATAGTATAATTCTGCTGGAATATGTAAGGCAACTTGTAGGCCTCTAGTCACTTCTATCATCAAAGCATAAAACACGTATTGATTTCTCAATATCTATTGGGTACTTTGCCTCTTCTAAAATACAAGTGGCAAAGTTAGCAGAACAAGAGCTTTAGGATTTGAACTTGAAGGAGTATGACCATGCTAGGGAGGTCTATGATCCCTATGGGAAACTTAAACAAGCTATGCCAAAGGCATATGAGGGGCAAAAACCTAGCTTGGAAGACTTTTGGGCCAACCTGCAAGATAGTTTTGAGGTTAGGGAGAAGAGCTATAATAGATTATCTGTGCCACAGGTAAGAGATTTTGGGATTGAGACTAATCTCCCTAAAGACCTGAGGGATGATGGAGAGTTACTTGATCCAGTTTATAGGGAATTAGGGATAGATAAGAGGCCCCTCTCCCTAGTAAAATGGTCTGCAAGTGAAGACACAAATATAGAAAAGGTCTCCTAAGTAGTCATCAACAGGACCAAGAAATGGTTAGGCTAGAGCGTAAGGCCTAGCGTCTCGAAGGGGAAGAAAAATGAATCCACTTCAGGGTTACCTCAATCAAGGGGTCATAAGGAGTATGCTCAGAAGACAAGGTTAGCCTCGAAGAAAAATATGTCCACCGATCCAGGTGAAGAGGAAAAACCTCAAGAAAGAATTGAGGACTTACTAAAGAAGCTCTAAGAAAAGATGAGGGAGTCTAAGTTATTAAAGAAGGCAACAGACTTGGGAGTGACCAATGGGCTGGGTGTGGTACCACTCACCAAAGTTCTCCCACCAAGGATGACTATAGGCCACATTGAAGGAGAGGGTACCCAAGGACAAGAAGAAAATATAGAAGCTACTAAGGAGATACCCTCTCAGCCACCTTCAACAGATCCCACAAGTACTCTAGGCACTAGTGCCCCTACACCACCACTAGTCAATATATCCACAGGGCAGCCTAGAGTGCAAGGCTTCACGTCTACCACTGAAGGAATAAAAGTTAGAAATATCGAGTATGATTCAGATCAAGAGGAAGAAGATCTTGAGTAACAACGACCGTTGGAAGGAAAGCAAGAAGGGGATGAGACCGAAGATATATTGAATGAAAGACTGATCCTAACCCCTCAAGATCAAGAAGACCTCTTCCAGGATATAGCCGCTAGGCAAGGAGAAATAGGGGTAGGCGAGGAAGAAATGACATTTAATGAAGAGGTTAGTGGTAAATTAGGAGAGTTATATAAGAAACAGGTTCTCCAAATTAACCTAACCCGCCAGATTTCCTCAACTCAAGATCCTAGGCAAGCAGGAGTAGAAGTAAGAGATGATGCAGAGGAGTAGGCAGAGGTTCATGTTAGGACTGCGGATATAGTGTCACATCAGGGTTATAAAGATGAAGATATATGGTAATGGCTGGATTTTACCTTCGGGAAGAAAAAGAGAAAAGCAGAACTCCCTAAGGTCACTCTACAACAAGTAATCACCGAGGAACCACCAAAGGTTAAAAAGCTAAAAACCATCCATCATTTATCAAAAATAGATTCTGGTGAGGTGATTGTAGATATGGCAGTTCCACATGAAGTTGAAGGACAGGCTTCCCCCAAGTATCAAATATCCCAGGTAATTTTGGGTAAGCAAACCAAGTGGGGAGAGCCAGATACTTTGGAGCTAGCCACAAGTGTTGTCAGAGGGCGCATTGAAAAGGAGCACACCTCAAATATGGAGCTTAAGGCGCAACTAGGGAAATATAAACAATAACTGATCAAAATGAGTAAACCTCTAGACTCTTATAGAGCTAATGATCTACCTTGAACCTCATCACTACTAGAGGGAGTATTAAAGGCACTAGTAGAGGTGAGATGAGTGGCTACTGCCGCCAAATCTTGGACCTAGGTAAATGTGACTAAGATTAGGTTATTCTTGCAAAATACAGTAGAAATATACCGTAAGGTAGTACAGGTAGGTGAAGCTTTGGCAACCTATTCCGCACAATGGGAGCAGAAGGCAAACACTTTCAATAGATAATTTTGAGTTTTGAAAAGGATATTGGGGCTAGGAGAAGAGATGGTAATAAAAGAAGACCTCTTATGAGGTGACAACTATAAAAACTTACAGTCCTATGTATACATTTTGGAGCTGAAGATTGAAATGTTTCAGCAGTATATCAAGGATATGACTGAGATTTGGGACCCTCTTCTAAGGGAAATTTTGTCATACGAGAGTTTTGTAACGAATATGCTAGGATCTTTTGGCCCCATAATAACTAATATGGGAATAAAGGACCAGCAACAAGTTTTGAATCAATGGGATGCATATGAGGCACAACACCTAGGACCTGTAGCCTAGTTTCATGTTGCCCTTATAGACAGATACACATATCTTATTTCTCAGTTTCAGGAGGTGGTGGACATAGTGAAGGAGTTAGAGGAACAAGGACCACATGCGGATGAGGTTTTGAAGAAGTATAAATTTAGAGTTAAGCATTTAGCTAATCCTCCAGTCCAAGCAGTTGCATGTATAATTGAAAATTATAAAGCTTTTACCAAGAAATAAGGCAAAGCTTTAATTTTGTATTTTTAGCTGTAGCTCCTACTCGAGTTCCAATTTTGAGAGAAATTCTGCATGATTACAAAAAAGTGGCTCACCTATCTGGGTCTTCGTAGTGCTCATGCAATCTCCATTTTGTAGTTATTAAGTGTAGTGTCAAGGCAAAAACTTGCAAGTTAACTGCGACTCCTAGTTTCTGTTCTTGATTTAGGATAGAGTTATTTCCTAGATAGTAGGGTAAAGAACTTCTATAAATTGAGAAGTTAGATTCATTTGTAGGGGTCTCAAATGATTATTTGTGGCCTACTTAGAGATTTTAGAATATTTTGCAGATTGATTAAGAAGTCTAAGTTATTTTTGTTATACATTCATGGAGATTAGTATGAAAAGCAGCTTGTAGATTGCCTGATCTACGTTCATATTCTACCAAATTGTTTTGTGCAATCTGGTAACGTCTATTATTTGGAGTTAGCAACGTGGTTTAATCTTTTTGTCTACCACTTTGTGAATCATATTACGCACGTCAGTGGTGTATGAGAATCACTATGATAGGCCATATTGTTGATGATTTTATTTCCATAGACTTGTGAAATTGATGATTTTGTAGGTTTCTGGAGGTCCGTTGTTGAATGCTAATTTGGATAATATTTGATAATTGCTTGGATTGCAGGGAACTAATTGAGTAGTTCATTAAGTTGTCATTATATTGGTCTTTATTTTTATTTTGTTGTTTCCCTTTACACTTCGCATTTAATTCCCAGAGAATCTTAAACCATAAAAATACAAAAAGAGAGGAAGTGCAGTTATTCGTAACCAGCAAGATTTAGTTTTAACCAGTAGGCCTGTTTATAGGTATAACCACATCAACCATTAGGGTGCCCATCACGGTCGAGACCCGACTATAGAGACCTTGGAGAAGTGAGTTCTTTCGAATGATGAATACTAAGAGGGGGGGGTGAATTAGTATGCCAAAAATATTTGCACTAAAACACTTACACAGTCTAGAGATAAACCGGTAAAGCAGTTTGACAATCAAACCGGTTATCACACATACAAACCAAAATGCAAATAAACCATTCAACCACAAAAGAAATGCAACCATAACACAAGATATTTGACATGTAAACCCAACTGGGAAAAACCACAGTGAGATGGAACTCTGAAGTCACTATCTGCATAATAGAAACCAAACCGGTTAAGGTCTTACAATGTTCTTCACCAGAACAGATCCTGTTAAGAATCTCAATCTCTGTTAGGAGATAAGTCTGATTAAAGACTACCTTGTTAGAGGATTTTAGATTCACATGTGTGAACCACCTTGTTAGAGGATTTTACAAAGGCTTTGAGGCCTACCCGGTTAAGGGCTACAAACTTGTCAAAGATGTGAGTAATCAACAAGTGTTTGATCTATCTACTAGCACAAACTGCTTGGTTAGATCTAGTATTGCTCACAGCTAATGCATTCCAGCATTACTTCAGTCTTCTCTATCTCTCTTAGTTACAACTCGATCTTCTTAGATAAGATCACTCTTCACTTCTACCTTAAACCCTAGCTCAACATAAACCCTATTCACAACTTCTTCAACAGCACAAAAACCCTAGACATGATGTCCTTTTAAAGGAATCTGATTTCATGTTGGTCCAATAGGATTACATTACATTTTCCTAGGTTCAGTGAATCTAGACATACTCAGTAACATGACACAAGAATCATTGTCAATGTGTTAGCACCGTCAAACAATCGGTGGATTGGTAACTCATCACAAAATGACGGTTGGTAACTCATCACAGAGTGTTACCGGTTCATACAAAAATACCGGTTGCCGGATTGACAAAAATGAAGACTGGAAAGAATGTGTTGTGTCGCTTTGCTTCCTCGTACCACTTGTGATCTGCGAACCGCTTGGGGTTGACATGCCGCTTCAGACCGGGAAAACACATTCTGCAAAATCACTACTAGTCTAAAGACTAGAGTACAACATACCAGTTGGAACAAATATCGATTGAGCATGAGCTCATATAGATAAAGGGGATCTCAATACAAGTGTGTGTCCATCAATGACAATCACAGCATAAACATCAAAAATTCCAACAATCTCCCCCTTTGGCATCGATGGCAACACTTAGGAAAATAAAATTTTGACATCTAAGTGTTTTACAACAAAGACTTGCCATTACCAAAATTGCTCCCCCTAAGCATATACACTATCCCTTAATCAACAGAGTGTATAGAAATTTTGCATTCAGAGCATAATCATCAGAGCATATAGCATATATCAAAATTTCAAAATAGATACTTCTCCCTCTGATATACTTCTCCCCCTGATATATCAAAATTTCAAAAATTTAAGACCATCAAAATTTTAAAACCATATACTTCTCCCCCTTTGCCAACAATGACAAAGTATCACTGCAAAAACCTGTTTCCATATATATATATAAGAGTTTATGACAATAATGAATAATACTTATCAAAAACCGCTTTGTAGTCCTGCAAAAATTGTTTCATGGAGAGAGACCAGGACTCAAGTAGGGAGGTCACCACTTCCTTCTCTGTCTGCATTTGTGATACCTATTCCTCCATGGCATCTATGGTGCTTAGTTCTTGGGTGACTGTCAGTGCTTCCAGGTTCAGATAGCATTTTTGAAGAATTTGCAGTCGTGGAAGTAATACTAGTTGGAGTTCCTGCAAATCCCTAGACCTTGTGCTGATCTCTTGCTCTATCTTGGCTGACTGGATCTGGAATCGGTGAACGGTTTGCCCATATGCCGTAAAGGAGTTGTAAGGAGTCTTGAATGTGCTTAAGTAGGACTGTAAGTCCATTTGAAGTTGTTTCTTCTTAGCTAGCACATCATCACAAAACAGATGAGGTTGACAGATTTTGCTAAGTAGCAAGTTTCCCTCATCCAAAGCACTCCTTATGTCCTTTTGATCCTTTGACAGTTTAGTCCTAAGCTCATTCAGTTTCTTCACTAGAGCAACATTAAGAGCCTTTTGGTGCTCTTTCTTTACATTGGCCTCAGCTGCTTCTTCTAGGCTCTGCACCTGATCATCCACTATAGTACACAGAAGTTTGAGTTGTGCTAGTGATGAATCAGTGTCAAGAAGATTGGTTCTAGGGATTAAACCGGTAAGAGTGTCTATAGCTACCTGAATAATGTCTTGTTCCTTTTTCCTGTGAATGATCTCAAGGCATTCTTGAGCAACCTTGATTCTCTGCATAAGCTCTGATTTGCTTGCAGATTGGAGATTAATAGGACTAGAAAGATCAACCAGGTAAGGATTGACTTCCGGTTGCCTTTGGAGTCTCCAACTGAGAGCCGTTTGCCGCTTCGCATTCCTTGGCTGCTTCAGCTTTCTTCTTTTCCGCTTCTCTTCTCTTCTCTTCTTCCTTGTCTTCTTCTACCTTTTTCTTCTCCTCTGCTCTCCTCTTCTGCTCTTCCTTTTCTTCTTCTTCCCTCTTCTTCTTCTCTTCCTCTTCCTTTTTCTTCTTTTCTTCCTCTTCCTTCTTCTTTTCTTCCTCTTCCTTCTTCCTCTTCTCCTCTTCTTTCTTCTTCTTTTCTTCCTCTTCCTTCTTTCTCTTTTCTTCTTCTTCCTTCTTCTTCTTTTCTTCCATGTCCTCTTCTTCTTTCTTTTTCCTTTCTTCTTCTTGCTTCTTCTTCTCTTCATCTTTTCTTTTCTCCTCTTCCTCTTTCTTTTTCTCTTCCTCCTTTTTCTTTTTCTCATCTTCATCCTTCTTCTTTTTGTCTTCTTCCTTGTCTTTTGCTGCTTGCTGTGTGTCCACAACTTGTACACCACCCTGATCGGCCTGCTGCCCCTGTTCAGTTCCCTCAGACGGTATATCTTGAGTGACATCTTCTGTATCTAGGGCATCGACATCTATGGTGTCGATTGGTTCCTCCACCAGGTTTCCTTCCTCATCAAAGACTTCATCCGGTTTGGAAATAACTAGTTCCTTTTCTGCTTGGAGGTTGGCCATTTGAGCTTTGTGTGAACTGATAGCATGGTCCATGTGTTGATGTGTATCCTTTTCTACATCATCAACTCTCCCTTCCAACAACCAGAGTCTTCTTCTCCTTGTGAAGAAGAGACCTTTATTTTGATCTAATACATCAAATAATTTTGAATTTGAGTGTTCGGGGAAGTAATGTGCAAAAAATTCCTCCCTAATCTCTTGTTCCTTTTCAATAGCAATGTGCCACTTTTTATCCAATTCTTTATACAATGAATCCAGTGTCTGAGATTTAATCTCTGATAGTGACTGGTCATTTCTACATAAATAAAGAATAATTTCCTACAGTACTTCATCTTTTTCCTCAATATTGAAATCATCATAATAATCAATTAAATCATGAAGTAACTTTCTCCTAATATTCTTTACTGTTCTTTGACAATGTGTCAAAGGTTTGTAAGAGGAGATATCTATATTTACCGGTGCAGACGTTGCCGATTCATTCTTCTTCACCTTCTTGGTCTGTCTAGCCTTTTGTGGCTATTCATCAGACTCAGTTTCTTCGGAGTCCAGTTCATTTTCCTTAGTCTTCCTCTTTCTTTCGAAGACTTTTTCCAGTGTTACCTTTGGTTTCTTCTTTGGCGGTGACCGCTTGGTCACTCTTGGAGTTTTAGTGGTAGCTGGCGTTGATGTCGCAGGCACTACCTTAGCTTTCTTGGTTGCTGGTTCTTTTCCCTTTTTCACCGATGGTTCTTCAATTGGTGCGATCCTCTCCAAGTAGGTTCCGGTTCGGTTCACCTTAGGATCAAGAGGTGAGGCAATAAGGGTTGAAGCATACCCTTCCAGCATGTCAAACATGCCCTCATAGCCCATAGGCTTCACTTCCTCCATTCTAGGCTCAACAGCCTCCATTAGACATTTGTCCACCTGAATAGTGAAATAGATGTCATCTTCATACTTCTTCACTATGTCACCTAAGATTCGCATCCTCTGACTCATTTTTCTTCTGAACTCATCAAAGTATTTGTTCAGGATCTCAGGGTAGCCGGTTCCAATGGCTTGCACACTTTCCTTTATCTGCTTAGTTATCGGTTGGTCAGGGGACCACTGGACATCTCCTACACCTAGAAAGTAGCCTTGGAAATAGAAAAACAATCCTACCAGTAGTTGTCCAAATTTAAATCTCAGTGAATTGTCCTTTTTGATTGCCTTGAGATTTAACAGGAGTTGCCTCTGCATACCGGTGCATAAGTCAAATGATTTGTCCTCTATAATCATCCGGTAAGTGGCATATACCGCTGCAGCAGATACAAAATTAATTCTGCTGGCTGAGAATGTTCTATAGCCTATCACCATGCAGACATATTTTACCAGTTCATACTTGATAGGATTAACTGTCATACCTCGTGAATCACTTGTCGAACCGGTGAGCTTGGTCATTTCCATTTTTCTTACCGTTCTCAAGGCTGGTACTTCCCCTGTGTTGTAGAAACTGGTGACTGCATGAATTGCCTCAGGCGTGATATCATGCGTTCTCTCTAGGTACATCTTGTCACCATGGACTCTTCTCAGGATGATTTTGATGTGATCCTCTATGAAATCTTCCAGAAAATACACTGCATTATGGAGTTTCTTCTTCTCTAAGATACTTAACTCCGGTTTGATCCTTTTATCCTTTCTACAAAATAGACCTAATTGAGTATGAATGGCTAAGGACCCTAGGTCTTCTATCTTGCAATCAATATAGTCAGAAATTCCTTCTTTGACTATGACTCCAGCTAGGACTTGTGACAAAGCATTATACTTGGACTTCCTCTGAATGAAATTTTCTGACTCAATGGATGTGCTTGAATTGGTATGAGATGTGAAAGCCATTGAAGAGTATTTCAAGAACATGAAAAATACCTTTCACATGCGAATTTAGGGCTTCCTGATTCTGCTTTGCTTCGCTCTCTATCGGATGCCAAATCACTGCTTTGAGTTCTCCACTGCCGATTGCAAACTATATTTGAATCTCTTTCAAATCTCTCCAATTCCTCGAAATCTAAGCTCAAATCACCTTCTCTACGCTCTGCACTTGAAACCTTTTCTTCGCTCGAAAAATAGATAGTGAGAAATGATTTGAAAATTGCATTTTGTAACATCATAAATTGTACGCACTTGCTAAAGCAGTACAATTTCACACCTAGTTTAGCACCCGCCTTGGCGCATTTTGCATTTTGCATTGCACTTCCCCTTTAGCACTTAATTAATCAAATTAATTAGGTCTAAGGTTCTATTTCATCATCTTCCACATCATAAAGTTGGGCCCTTTCATTAAAGTGTGCCCCTTTCATTTTATTCCTCCAACACATCATTTAATCAAAAACCCTAATTAGGTCCTATTTTGAACTTAGGGGCTTGATTTCGGGGGTCAAAACATCTCGAAATCACCTGTAAGTTCGGGATTCTCTCTAAAATCATCATATCCGACGGCCCTAAAAATTTGGTGAAAAGTTGTCAGGACCATGGCGCCCAGAGTGCACACGGTCCTAGACATTTTTCCTGAAATTTTAGGAGTGCAATCCAATCATAAAATAAAGCTTAACCCTGAGATATTGGCGGGAGATTCAATTTCTAGGTTGGCCAAAAGTTGAAATTAAGACCTAGGGTTTCATATATAAGAGCTCTCTTTCTTCGTTCGAGGGGATCCAAATTTTGGTTTTTAGGGACCTTCTATGCAGTGAAAGAGCAGATCTTTGAAGACTTCAACAACATTCAACATCCATCCATCAAGCATTCATCAATTTCATTCATCCATTTAGGGCTTTGAAGGCATTGAAGAGCAATAAGGGATCACCGACTAACGATTGGCTTGTACCCCTCCCTTGGGGTTGGGTATGATTTCATGTTGTTTTCATGTATTTGCATAAGCCTCATTATATCACTTGTATTCATGCTTTAGATCTCTTTGCATCTTGATTTGGAGCATTTACATTGTCATTTACAAGCAATTAGGGTTTACTTTCTAGGTTGCTCTAGTTTGCTTACTTGCATTTTAGGATCTTGCACACACACTACTTTTACAATACAACTTGGCTATTCATGGAGGTGGAAATCACCGAAGTGGGGGTTTGACTAAGGCAAAACCCTATATAGCCGCCCACCATACCTTTTCAGATATAAGTGCAGGTTTCAGGATTCGGACGACGCTGCAAGTTGCAGATCCGAGGGAAGCGGACTGAGACAGAGCTTCACACCAAATTTCAGAGCCAAAGACTAGGACAGGGGCATGGGGTGCCCTGGTCCTGCCAGGACAGGGGCGCTAGGCGCCCTGGTCCCTGGGATAGGGGTGCTAGGTGCCCTGGTCCTTCTGTCAGACAACATTTCTGACAGTTTTCCAGGTTGTAAAACAGCAGTTTCAGGTGCAATTTCAGAAGCAGAATCAGGACAGTGGTGCCCGCGCCCCCATCCCATACATTTTCACTCAGATTTTAACTCCAGGTACGCATCTGCATTCTTGTCTTATCCTTGTGTTTGCAGCTTTCCATTGTTTAATTTCAATTCTGTAATTTTGTTATTAGTTCATACTTGCACTTTGAGGTTAGGAATTGAACTTGCATCATTTTATCTTTCAATTACAACAAAGGAATAGAAACCCTAATAGGTAGCCCATGGCTCTCTCTTTCACAAAAAAGAAGTAGCCAATTGTGTGATACCTCTAGGCTCTTTCGTATTTTGCAATGTGTGTCAAAAGGTAGGATTAGGACATGTTAGCCTAGTCTCACTTTTTCCCTTACACATTTTGGTGAGCCCGATGTGAATCTTATTATTGCCTTCTCTTGCATTGCATTTGTTAGATCTAGATCTAGACTTAGTGTGTTTCATTTAGTTTTCATTTTCATTGAAAAAAAAAAGGAAAAAGAAAAAAAAAGAGAGTGTGTTTCTTTGCATTGTGTGTTTAAGTTTTATGCAACTTTTATTTCAAAATGTCAGATTTTTATTTGCAAGATGTTCATATTTATGATGGTGTATGCAATTATGTCAATTATGAGTATAGCCAAGATGAATTAGATGAAGCTTTAGATGAGTTTTTGAATCCTAAAGATGCCAAACCTTCATTTTACCAAAGACTCATGAATATTGTTACTATGCCATTTCGTTGTGATGAGAAAGATAAGTCGAATGATTCCTCTCAAGGGTACATTCCTATCAACTCTTCCACTGAATCTAGTAACATGGTTGTTTTCAATGATCCCCTCTATGAAGAGATGTCTCCTTTTGAATCAAAAGATAAACCTTTTAATCGATATGATCATGCTTTGTTGGATGATGCTCTTGATGACTTTGTGGCTTTGTCAAAACCTTTAAACAAGAACAAAACTTCTAAATTAACATGATAAACCTAAAAGAGCATAATAAGCCTCTCTTTGAAGTCCAAGGTGCTTATCCTTCTCCCACCTTTCAAGTCCCTAAATCACCTCTCCTGACTGTCCAAGGAGGGTATGGTCATGATTCCTTTCTTACTCCGAATAAACCTATCATCACTGTGCAAGGAAGAAAACCTATAAGTCCTTATAGTTACGCTTAGCAATTAACTAGAGAGAGTTATCATGCGGTTGCCCATACTTATCATACTAGAAATAATAGGCAGCCTAACCCTCCTCCTATTACTCCAGTTTCTCTTCCTAATCCTCTACCAATTCTTCCGCAAGCTCCACATATTTCACAAGTTCTTGGTAAGGAATATGATCTCATAGAACAACTTAAAGCTACCCCTGCTAAGATATCCCTTTGGGATTTGATTCAAATTTCTTCCGCTCATCACGAAATGTTACAAGATGCCTTGAGAGATTTGAATGTTCCTCCACCGAATACATCTAGTAATATAGTGTCTTTGGTTAACTCTGTGATGAATCCTAAAGCTCAAATTGTGTTTACTCAAGATGAATTGCCTACTAGTGAAATTCAACATCAATATGACCCCTTGATGATTGTGGTTATCATAAAAGACACTGCTATAAGATGAACACTGGTAGATAATGGCTTTGGCCTTAATGTGTGTAGCATTAATCTATTGCATAAGATGAATGTGGATACATCCCTTATTGAGCCTGACTCTTGTCCCATTCGAGGCTTCGATAATGTGGCTAAATCTTCATTAGGTATTATCACCTTGCCTCTCACAGTGGGACCTGTTACTTTGCCTACTCCTATTCATGTTATGTCAGGAAATCTAACATACAACTTGTTATTAGGGAGACCTTGGATTCATAGTATGCAAGCTGTCCCCTCGACATTGCATAGACAAGTTAAATTTATTTATAACAATAAGACATATACCTTGATAGGTGATACTAATTTTCAAGCTTGTTTGCAAACATCTACTTCCAAAGGGGGTTCTTCTAAGCCTTCCTCTTCTAGTGATGACTCTTTAAACAAGATACCTATCAATGAATCTTCACTCTCTAATGATCAAAATTCTTTGGATGAGTCTAAAACTCCTGAAGAAGATTCTTCTCGACTTGAATCTACACATGAGAAGGCTTCCTTCTAGAGAGCTTAAAGTTGAAAAGAAGGAAGAAACTAAAAATCAATCAATCTTACCTAAACCTATGAGCAATAATTTTGTGGCCGTTTCTCAAACTTCTTCTCCTCACACCTCTAATTCTGAAGGATTTGATTCTTTGTCTTATGAAAAAACACCTTCTCTTTCTGAAATGGTTGATCGTTATGGTCGTGGTTTTCATATTTTAGCTAAGCATGGGTATAATGGAAATGGTTGTGGTGCTCATGAACAAGGGATAAAGGTTCCTCTAGAGAATAATCTTTATGATGTGGCCTTTGGACTTGGTTATAATCCCTACAAACGCACTAAAGCTTCTAAGAGACCATGTATTAGTGTTAATGTTATTTCTATATCTCTACCAATGAGACACCCTGTGTATATTGATGGGGATCCTTTGTGTGCCTATGCTTTTGATGTCTTTCCTACCGATGATGCTTTAGCTAAGTTTTTAGGAGCATATGATACTCTTCCTCGTTATCATCACAATAGGGGGATTTTCTTATTGTTTGAATACTGAAGCTTATTTTGGAAAAGAGATTGATAATGATGAGATTGTGGAAGAATTACCTCAGTTAAAGGATACTCCTCAACAAAGTAATCTTCTCATAAGAGACACCATTGATGTTAAGATGGATCCTTGCAACGAAGAAAAAGTTATTAAAATTGGAAAGTGTTTGGATGAAGAAGAACAAAAACAATATGCAGACTTACTGCATGAATTCCCTGAGATCTTTGCTTGGACATATTCTGACATGCCTGGTGTAGATCCTAAGATTGTTACTCATAATATTGTCTTAGTCCCCAATGCTAAGCCTGTGAAACAAAAGATTCGAAAAATGAATCCTAAGGTAGCTCTTCTTGTTAAGGCTGAGATTGAAAAATTATTGGAGGCTGGATTTATCCGCCCTATTGATTATTCCCCATGGATTTCAAATATTGTCACTGTGGCTAAATCAAATAATAAAATAATAATGTGTACCAACTTTCGAGATTTAAATAAGGCTTCTTTGAAAGATGATTTCCCTCTCCCAAACATTGACATGATAGTTGATTCTACAGTAGGACATGCTTTGTTATCCTTCATGGATGGTTTTCCAGGATACAATAAAATTTTCATTAATCCTCAAGATCAATTCAAAACTGCTTTCACCACTCCTTGGGGTACGTTTTGTTGGGTGATGATGCCTTTTGGACTTAAAAATGCCGGTGCCACTTATCAACGAGCGATGAACCTTATCTTTCATGATTATATGCATAAGATTTTAGAAGATTATGTTGATGATATTTTAGCCAAATCCATTCTCCGTATAGATCATATTAAGATCCTTCGTCAAATCTTTGAAAGAATTCATAAATATCACATGCGCTTGAATCCCAAAAAATGTGTTTGTGGTGTGGATAGTGGAAAACTATTAGGATTCATAGTTTCGCATCGTGGGTTTGAGGTGGACACTAAGAAAATAGATGCTATTGTCAACATGCCACCTCCTAGAAATGTGTCTCAACTCAAAAGCTTACAAGGAAAGATTCAAGCTATTCGTAGGTTTGTATCTCAACTTGCGATCGTACTTTTCCTTTTACTCAACTTCTCAAAAAGAATATCACTTTTCAATGGAACAAAGATTGTCAGCAAGCATTTGAAGATTTAAAAGTATATTTGGCTAATCCTCCTATCCTTCAACCCACCGAACCTTCTAAGCCCTTTCTTCTTTATACAGCTTCTTCCTCTCATGCTCTCGTAGCATTATTGGCACAACATGATAAAGATGGTAAGGAGTGTCCGGTTTATTACATAAGTCGAACCTTACTCGATTATGAGACCTAATATTCTGCGATAGAAAGACAATGCTTGGCCTTGGTGTTTGCAACTCAGAAATTGAGACATTATCTTTTAAATTCAGAAGTCCACATCATGGTAAAGTTTGATCCTTTGAAGCATCTTTTCTCTAAAACTGATTTATCAGGATGCCTAGCTAAGTGGGTTATGATGTTAACTGAATTTGACCTTAAATTTGTTTCACAAAGAGAAATTAAAGGGCAAGAGTTGATTGATCACTTATTTGAGGCCCCTTCACCTTTCTCCTTCCCTAACCCTGAGTCTTTTCCTAATGACTTCATTCTTTGTACAGAGAAAATGAAACTTGGGAGTTGTATTTTGATGGCTCTAAGTGTCGTACGGGATTGGGGGCAGGTGTTGTTCTGATTTCTCCTACAAAGAAATCCATTCCTTTATCTTATCATCTCAATTTCCTATGTACCAATAACATTACTGAGTATGAGGCTCTTATAGCAGGAATAAAGGCAGCCTTGGCTTTGAATGTAAAGTACATACATATTTATGGAGATTCTCAATTGATTATAAGACAAGTAACAGGATTTTATCAAGCAAAACAAGACAAATTATCACAATATAAAGACCTCGCTATCTCTTTGTTACAAAAATTCGATTCTTATACCATGGAACCTATTCCTTGAAAAGATAATCGACATGCGGACACAATGGCATGTGTGGCTTCTCTTGTATCTTTAGAGGACCCTGTGGTTGATCTTAAATTTGTTATTCACAACCTTATTTCTCCAGCCATTGTAGATGATTCTAGCTTGGTGACATGTTGTGACTTTTTAGACTCAGATGAATGGTATTCGCGTATCGTAAGATACTTGACCGATGGTACCTTTCCTGATTCCGCCAATAGGAACACTAGGGCTAGAGTTCGCAAGCTGTCTGCTAGATATATCGTTCTTTCTAATGTTCTTTACCGAAGGGGTTATAACGGTCTTCTGCTTCGCTGTCTTAACAAATCGGAAATCCTTATTGCTCTTGAAGAAGCAAATCCTTGGTTCAAAGGTTGCTTCGTATGGGATATTATTGGCAAACTATGCAGAAGGATTCTTTTTCATTTGTCAAGAAATGTCATCAATGTCAACAACACAATAATCTGATTCATGCTCCTGCCCAAGAACTTCGTTCTCATGTAGCTTCTTGGCCTTTCTCTGCATGGGGGTTGGATCTCATTGGTAAAATCTCTCCTCCTTCATCTCAAGGACATACTTTCATTATAACCGCAACAGATTACTTTACAAAGTGGGTAGAAGTTGTTCCCCTTCGCTCTACTACTGCTGAAGTGATTTGTCGATTTCTTCTAGAAAACATTATTTCTCGATTCGAGATACCTTCCACTATAATCTCAGATAATGGGACATTATTTAAGAACAAGGACATGAAGAAATTCCTCGAGAAATATCATATCAAACATCGATTTTCTACACCATACTATCCTCAATCAAATGGTCAAGCCGAATCATCCAATAAGATAATTGAACAAATTCTTCGCAAAACTGTGAATAAGCATGGTAAGGATTGGAGTACTCAGCTAATTTATGCTCTTTGGGCCTACCGAACGAGTGTAAAAATTGCTACAGGAACCACCCCTTATAATCTTGTTTATGGTGTTGATGCTATTATGCCTTTAGAGTTAGAGATTCCATCACTTAGAGTTTCTCTCAAAGGTATAGTAGATGATGACTCTTATAGAGAACAAAGACTTCAACAGCTTGAGATGCTTGATGAACAACGTATAAATGCTCTTGAGCATATTCAAGCGTATCACAAAACTCTACAACGAAGCTATAATGATAAGGTCATTCAACATTCTTTCTCAATAGGTGACTTAGTTCTCTATGAGAATCAGCGCAATGTGAATGCCTTGCCTGAAGAAAAGGGAAAATTTAGTCCTAATTAGCTTGGACCGTATATTGTTATTGAAGATTATGGATCAGGTGCTTACAAAATAGCGGATGTAGATGGTACGCCTCTTAAAGAACCTATAAATGCTATGCACTTGCGTAGATACTATGCTTAATTCCTCATTCCTTATCTTTCATTTCATCTATCTTCTTTTCAGTTCTTCAAAATTGGATAATATGTTAGCATATCTTTGTTAGACCAAATAGAATTAAATGATGTTTTGTTTAATCTATATTGCTTTGTTCCTGACAAGCGTGTTTCTTTACTCTATGGTTTGTCTTGAATTCATCTATGTAAATTGCAAAAGATTTACATTTTCATTATGTTGGCATATTATACAATGTCTTTATGTGTTAAGTAGAATTGTATCATGTTGTGTTTAAATTAAATCACATTACTTATATGATTCTTAGGCTTAACACATATTTCTTCTCTATCATCAATGTAGTACTTGATTAAATATTTTATTTTAATTAAGTCACACATGTATCAATTTAATCATGGAGCATTGAAAAATCAATCACATGGAAATTAAAATTCAGAACATACATGTACGTCTACCAAATGTATTAACTTTAATCAAAATATACATTGTTTTAGGCATTAAAGATAACACATTTGAGACAAAGAGAAGCATGTATATATATATATATGTGGATCGTGTGTTCATATACAAAAGTAGGTCACTATACATCCCAAAATGTGACCTATCCTACATCATGAGATCATCTCCTATCCCTAGGGCTAGTGGCTGGAGAGTGACGACTAGACGCTCCCTCCTGATCCGGCCGTGAAGGTGGACCCATAGGTGTATAGCGTGACATAGACCGTGAATGACTCTGAGAGGAACTCCTACGATCCCTATCCATAAGGATCGCGCGATATGAGGTAGCCTCGGCCTGAGCTGCTACTAGGTCATGTTGTGCCTGCTGAAGGTCATCTGATAGAACTCTCTCTCTCTCTCCCTCCATATTTCCACCTGTATTTGAAATGGGGAAAACAAGTCATCATGTTCACCCGCGTTCCCTTGAGGCCTATAAGCAACCTGTGAGGAACTAGGGATCTGTGCCGTCATGGAAATATCTGTCACTGCTTGCTGGATCAAGGAATGCCACTCCTGCACATTAGCTGTAGCAGTAGAATAGGTTTTGTATCAGTACCATTCTATGTCATCAAAACATTACTCAATCAATATAAACCTACTATACCTGGATCTCCCTCGCGCCAGTAGGGATCGTGATATGGTAGCATCTATGACTAGGAACTACTAGGCTCCCCACGCTCAAGTGATCTATGCACGATGGGTACCGGTCTCCGTATCACCTCGTGTTCCCCCTTTTGGGGAATGGGAGGAGGATCCAAGGCTATGGTGTCATCTCCTGAATGGTGGGGATCCACATCTGACTCCTCCTCATCATCTCTATCCTCCTCCTCCTCATCATCCTCATCCTCATCTGCATCCTCGTTCTCCTCATCATCATCTCTATCTATGTCATCCTCCTCTCCTTCCTCCTCCTCCTTGGCACTAGGCTGATCTCCTATGGGTGGATCAGGATCTCCTGCCTCCTCATGACCCTCTCTCTCCTCTGGCTCCTCTGATCTGGATCCCTAATCCTCATCTCGGTCTCCATGTCTCCATGGACCTGGATGGCCTATCAGGTAATCTAGTGGAAAGATAGGCCTTGGGTATGTCCTCACAAACCATGAGAGATACCTGCGCTGTGCTTCGAGATCTACAGCATAATCAATGACCACGTCCTGATCAGACCCCTCTATATCTGTAATCTTGATATCATCTGTCGTAGGTCTCGCTACTGCTCTAGGTCTGGGAAGGACTCATGAGTGTCGAGTATAGATGGGTACATTGGCTGGAACACACTGCTCTAGCCCAAACTGCCTCCATACTCGGTCAAAGTAGAATGGGACTATGATATGTGAGTATTGTTCTCTCAGTAGGTGGTTCCTCTGTAAGCATGCTAGCTACCTCTCCATTCCATCCCATCTGTGCATCCGTAGATATGGTCTCCATACTGTCACCTCAGCTGTCAATCTATCGAATGTCACTCTCCAATATAGTAGATCCCCAAATCTCCACTCACTGGTAAGTGGATAGGTGAACACCCTAGGTCGCTCGCTAGCCGCACTCATCGGATAGCCAACAGGCCTGGTGCATGTGAAGTGCTCAAATATCCACACCTACAGAAGTGTGCATGTCATCAAGCTACAACCCTGTCCAAAAACATACTCCTCGAGGTCGTGATAGAGATGTGCAAGCATACTCCGACCCCAGGCATATACTCTCCCATGTCTCTCCATAGCTCTGATGCACCATGTGAGACCCCCATGCATGTGCATACCTCACCCATTAGGGTAGATGACTAGTGCAATGATGGCAATCATAAGACGTCTCACGAGGGGCACCTCTCATGTAGGATGTAAGAGCCAACTGACCATGATGCGACCTCTCGTCTCACTCAGCATGACTCTCCCTATGTAGTATATCTACTCCCTCTGATGGTCCTCTTCTGACTGGTCAGTCGCATATGTCATGATAGCTCCTCTGATAGGTAGGTGAAGTATGCGGTACACATCCTCAAGTGTAACTGTCATCTCTCCTACTGGGAGAAGGAATGTACATGCGTCAGGATCCCATTGCTCCATAAGTGCCATCAACATCACAGGATGGAATCGAATGGCTGGCATAAGGATAGTATACGACAAACCTACTATAGATAATGTATCCCTCTCTGCCTGAGTCAGCCAAGGAATCTGATCTCACAGACTACAAAGAATCTGCCCTGCAGTATGCTCTCTCATGTATGGGAGACCCTGTGATGCAAAAACATCAGTGTAATCAGTACTCAATCATCAAAATCATCTATGCGAAAAATGAAAACTGTCGAACATCGAAAGCTAACCCTGACACCCCTTGCCAAGTCCTGATTGGGACCATGGTACTCTGTCAGGGACCATGGCGCCCTCAGAGGACCATGGTGCCCTTTAGGGACCATGGCGCCCTGAGAGGACCATGGCGCCCTGAAAGGACCATGGCGCCCTTCAGGGACCATGGCACCCTGATAGGACCATGTCGCCTTGGGTGGGACCCAGGGTCAGATTCCAGGGACTGCATTCGATCACAGAAACTCAAAGTCAATAGAAATGCAGAAAGTCAAAGTTCAGTCAACTCACCTCGTCCAGTGGCTCGTCGTCAATCACGGCCTGTCGCATGATCTGCATCCTCGTGGGACACTCTGGTCATCATGAAGGCATGATGATGGCTATGTGGGCTCCATTGCAATGAACAATACTCAGAAATCAAGAAAGTGACAAATGCAATAGTCACTTTCGAGGTATATACTTTCATTCCTTTACCTTTGATTTCAAAACCCTAATTTTCCTTTATCACTCATTTCATCATAACTTGAGTTTGGGACATGCGATTTTCAAACCGTTTGTTGTGTCGGAATTGTGTTTTCATCCCCTTACTCCCGGGATGTTCCAAAATGTGCTCTGATGAAGCCTCTTTAGTGAACATCTCTCATCAATAATCTCTCACACAATTTGTCGTAAGTAAACATGCTATCTTGTTTCACCTCCCTAATAAGCAAGCCGAAACAGGGGGGGCATATAGCTACTCGCAAATTTCATCACTTTCCTTAGTAAGAATTAGGTGATTTTGTGATCTAACATGTGTTTTGTAGGGTGCGGTTCCTAACTGTGTACTGCAGATACCGCTGGGGGCTTCGTTCGACGGACTTATGGATATATCCTTTTTCAAATAATGTTTACTTTCCTATACTTAAGCTTGCATATGCACGTAGTACTCATATGACCGCTAAAGTGGGGGCTAAATGTAACATCGTAAATTGTATGCACTTGCTAAAGCAGTACAATTTCACACCTAGTTTAGCACCCGCCTTGGCGCATTTTGCATTTTGCATTGCATTTCCCCTTTAGCACTTAATTAGGTCTAAGGTTCTATTTCATCATCTTCCACATCATAAAGTTGGGCCCTTTCATTTTATTCCTCCAATACATCATTTAATCAAAAACCCTAATTTGGTCCTATTTTGAACTTAGGGGCTTGATTTCGGGGGTCAAAACATCTCGAAATCACCTGTAACTTCGGGATTCTCTCTAAAATCATCATATCCAACAGCCCTGAAAATTTGGTGAAAAGTTGTCAGGACCATGGCGCCCAGAGTGCACATGGTCCCGGACATTTTTCTTGAAATTTTAGGAGCGCAATCCAATCATAAAATAAAGCTTAACTCCGAGATATTGGCGGGAGACTCAATTTCTAGGTCGGCCAAAAGTTGAAATTAAGACCTAGGGTTTCATATATAAGAGCTCCCTTTCTTCATTCGAGGGGATCCGAATTTTGGTTTTTAGGGACCTTCTATGCAGCGAAAGAGCAGATCTTTGAAGACTTCAACAACATTCAACATCCATCCATCAAGCATTCATCAATTTCATTCATCCATTTAGGGCTTTGAAGGCATTGAAGAGCAATAAGGGATCACCGACTGAAGATTGGCTTGTACCCCTCCCTTAGGGTTGGGTATGATTTCATGTTGTTTTCATGTCTTTGCATAAGCCTCATTATATCACTTGTATTCATGCTTTAGATGTCTTTGCATCTTGATTTGGAGCATTTACATTGTCATTTACAAGCAATTAGGGTTTACTTTCTAGGTTGCTCTAGTTTGCTTACTTGCATTTTAGGATCTTGCACACACACAAAGTCTGCACACACACTACTTTTACAATACAACTTGGCTATTCGTGGAGGTGGAAATCACCGAAGCAGGGGTTTGACTAAGGCAAAACCCTATATAGCCGCTCACCATACCTTTTCAGATATAAGTGCAGGTTTCGGGATTCGAACGATGCAGCAAGTTGCAGATTCGACAGAAGCGGACCGAGACAGAGCTTCACACCAAATTTCAGAGCCAAAGACCAGGACAGGGGCATGGGGCACCCTGGTCCTACCAGGACAGGGGCACTAGGCACCCTGGTCCCTAGGACAGGGGCATTGAGCGCCCTGGTCCTTCTGTCAGACAGCATTTCTGACAGTTTTCCAGATTGTAAAATAGCAGTTTCAGGTGCAGTTTCAGGAGCAAAATCAGGACAGTGGCGCCTGCGCCCCCATCCCAAACATTTTCACTCAGATTTTAACTTTGGGTACGCATCTGCATTCTTGTCTTGTCCTTATGTTTGTAGCTTTCCATTGTTTAATTTCAATTCTGCAATTTTGTTATTAGTTCATACTTGGACTTTGAGGTTAGGAATTGAACTTGCATCATTTTATCTTTCAATTACAACAAAGGAATAGAAACCCTAATAGGTAGCCCGTGGCTCTCTCTTTCACAAAAAAGAAGTAGCCAATTATGTGATACCTCTAGGCTCTTTCGTATTCCGCAATGTGTGTCAAAAGGTAGGATTAGGACATGTTAGCCTAGTCTCACTTTTTCCCTTACACACATTTATACATGTCTCTCACCTACCATCATTAATGCTCCTATATTAGGGCATAAACCCTAATTTTCTTTTTTACCATTTCCAATCTTCTGCCAAGTGACAGGTGTAGCATACCGATTAAGGTCTTTTATCGGTGTTTAACCGGGGGTTCAAAAGTAGTTTGCCGTTTGCTCCCCCTAAGCCTTTGAGGCTTAGTTTGCCGGTTCAGATATTTCCACACTGGGTGCAGAAATCGGTTCCTCCTCCAATAATACTGGTTTCTTCTTCCATATTTTCTTCATGTCTTCTTCAACCTTTTCAACCTCTATTTCTCCTTCCCTAGTGACCGATATATCATCAGGTATACTTTTTTTGCTTTTGCAGAATCTTGCAATGTGACCCGGTTTGTTGCAGTGATAGCAAACAAGTCTAGGTGCTTTCCAAGGTCCATTGTACATGTTTCCATTCTTCCTTCTGCATGTTGCAGTAGTGTGACCATGATCATGATAGATCATACAACTTTCTTTCCATCTGGTTGCCGCTTGATGACCACCGCTTCTTGACTGATGATTGAAGACATTAAACCGGTTGTAGTTCCGGTTCATAAAAGATTCAAGATCAGTTCCTTTGGTCCTCTAAGGATATCTTCCAGTGTTATCCATTACAGACTTGCATTCAAATGCTCTATGCCCAAACTTATTTCATGCATAACAATGACCATTGAACTTATTGGATCTAGGTACATTGTTGATAAAATAAGGAAAATTATTGTAGGCTTTGCTCCTACATACATTGGCAATGTGTCCTTCTTTAAGATAGTTAAAGCAAATAGGTTTGAATTTTTGCTTACCTTTTCCTTTGAGTGTCGGTTGCTTCTTTGATGCTTCAGCATTTGTTCTTGAGGATTCTCCTTCCTCATGTCCAGAAAAACCAAGACCATTGGTATTCTTTGCCGGTCTAGATGACTCAAGCTTTTGCTCTAGCCTGACTCTACTTTTGCCAAACTTAGCTAGTATTTCCTTTGATTCAAAGAGTTCTTTGGAAATAGCAGTGTTTGTCTCCATAAGACTTACATTTTCAGAGATGGAAATGTTCAGTTCTCCTTGCATGTCTTCTTTCTCCATTCTGCTCTCATGAAGGTGAGTAGTTAGTGCACTAATCTCTTGTTTCAACTTGGAGATCTCATGGTCTCTGTCTTTTACCAGATCTTCAGCCTTTCTCCGGTTCTCAAGCTCTTAGCTAAACCAAATAGTCAGTCCTTCCAACTCCTTTCTTAGATTGGAGTTTGAATCATTCAACTTATTCACTTCAGCTATCATAGCTTCCATGTTAGCTTCATCTTCAAAACTACTTTCAAATAGTTCCATCAGCCTCTCTGCATGTTCTCTTCTTTTTGCTTGAGATGCCTTGTACTTGACCATAAGATCATCATAGGCTTGCTCAGACTTAGTGAGCCATTGAGTAAGTTCCCTCAATGTGTATTCTCCCATATCTCTTTCCAAGTGGTTAAACTTATAGAAAGGTTGGCTCTGATACCAATAGATGAATACTAAGAGGGGGGGGGTGAATTAGTATGCCAAAAATATTTGCACTAAAACACTTACACAGTCTAGAGATAAACCGGTAAAGCAGTCTGACAATCAAACTGGTTATCACACATACAAACCAAAATGCGAATAAACCATTCACCCACAAAAGAAATGCAACCATAACACAAGATATTTGACATGGAAACCCAACTAGGAAAAACCATGTTGAGATGGAACTCACAAGTCACTATCTGCAGAATAGAAACTAGACTGGTTAAGGTCTTACAATGTTCTTCACCAAAAAAGATCCTGTTAAGAATCTCAATCTCTGTTAGGAGATAAGTTCAATTAAAGACTACCTTGTTAGAGGATTTTAGATTCACATTTGTGAACCACCTTGTTAGAGGATTTTACAAAGGCTTTGAGGCCTACTCGGTTAAGGGCTACAAACTTGTCAAAGATGTGAGTAATCAACAAGTGTTTGATCTATCTACTAGCACAAACTGCTTGGTCAGATCCAGTATTGCTCATAGCTAATGCATTCCAGTATTACTTCAGTCTTCTCTATCTCTCTTAGTTACAACTTGATCTTCTCAGATAAGATCGCTCTTCACTTCTACCTTAAACCCTAGCTCAACATAAACCCTATTCGCAACTTCTTCAACAACACAAAAACCCTAGACATGATGTCCTTTTAAAGGAATCTAATTTCATGTTGGTCCAATAGGATTACATTACATTTTCCTAGGTTCAGTGAATCTAGACATACTCAATAACATGACACAAGAATCACCATCAATGTGTTGGCACCATCAAACAATCGGTGGATTGGTAACTCATCACAAAATGATGGTTGGTAACTCATCACAGAGTGTTACCGGTTCATACAAAAATACCGGTTGCCAGTTTGACAAAAATGAAGAATGGTAAGAATGTGTTGTGCCACTTTTCTTCCTCGTACCGCTTGTGATCTGCGAACCACTTGGGGTTGACATGTCGCTTTAGACCGGGAAAACACATTCTACAAAATCACTTCTAGTCTAAAGACTAGAGTACAACATACCAGTTGGAACAAATACCGATTGAGCATGAGCTCATACATATAAAGGGGATCTCAATACAAGTGTGTGTCCATCAATGACAATCACAGCATAAACATCAAAAATGCCAACATCGAACCTGTTTCTTTTCAAGAGAGGTGGTGAGTGTTTGCATAAACTACCTGATTGTTGGTGAGTGTGTCAAAACACATGTCAATAGGAATCTCACTAGGTGATGCATTATTATCAATGAGTTCTGGATGGACAAGCTTCAAAGGCAAGGGATCAGTTGAAATCATGTTCACTGTCAACCATGGTTTTGCCTTTCATCCCGTATGATGGTACCCTAGTCCAGTGTTGTGGTGGCAAGGTTTGACCTCTAAAGAGAGCCGAATGCCTTGCTCATCAGGTCCAAAACCCCTTCCATTGTACCCAAGTTGAGAGACTAGCTTGTATCTAGGACCATAGATCTCTTGAAGCTCCTTCCCTAATGGTGGTTTGGTATAGAAAAGATGATCCACATGGTAAGTGTCACCCGACTTTATGGATGCATAATCATCCTTTATACACGAAGTAAATGCTATCTTTGGAATACTCAAGTGGACATGATCTACTTTGTATTCACCGACTTGGGAATCAGTGAAGTCCGAAGAACCCCAGTAATCACCTAAGTATGCATTGACTTTCGATGGAGAAGATGAATTTACTAGAGACCTTTTCTTAGGCAATGACTCTAACATTTTTATCTTAGGAGTGTTAATCATGAGAGCCTCAGCTGATGTCTCCTTTTTTGTGACTTCCTTAGGGATCTCTTCTTTCTTACACTCTTCCTTTTTAGGGGAGATCGCAAAAGAAGAAGTTATCACCAAAGAGGATAATATTGGTACCTAGTTATGAAACAAGGGTGTTGCAGAAGCCTGACCTACTATGACAACCTGACATCATTGCATAGCCTTAGGGTCAGCTCTAACTATGACGACCCAGTTATTAGCCACAAACTTCACTGCTCCATGAAGCGTAGAAGAAATGACTCCCAAGGCATGAAGCCAAGGCCTACCTAGGAGAGGGCTGTATGATAAAGGACCTGGCATAATGTGCACAAGGGTTGGAATAGTTATTGATCCAACCTTCAAGTATATTATGATAGTTCCTACAATGGTTTTTCCATAGTTGTCAAAATGTTGAATGTACAGAGAGGACGTTGCCAAATATTTCGGATCTACTTTGATCTTTGGTAGAAAGTCCAATCTACAAAAATTAAGTGCAGATCCAGTATCAATCAGAGTTTGTCTAATACCCACACCAATCACATGGACAATAATCATCAAAGGATGCACTAGATTCCTCACCTCAGGAGGCATAAGTTCAAGTGGATAGAAAGTAATATTCAGTGAATCTACCCGAATATGATCCATCAACGCATTCACCTCAATTGGTCTCATAGAGGAAGGTAGCAAGATCTTCTGCAAAGCTTCCTGCAATATACCTTGGTACACCAGGGTGGTTTGAGGAAAATCCCACTGTGAGATCTTAGCTGGAGTAAACTTAAGTTGCTCGATAATATTGTAATCATTTGGTCGCTTTTCCACTGATGCAGGTGCGTTAGGAAGAGTTGATTGAGAAGGTGGTAAAGAAGTTTGTTGTTGTTGTCTGGGAACTTTCGTATTATTACAAGTGTTATACATGTGTGCAATGGTGTTATAAGATGACTGTCCAGACCATATAAATCTGGCATATAGATCAAAAGTTTCTCCTTTGAAAGGATTTTCATTAATGGAATTAACCTTCTTAGGGGAAGGAATAGCTACTATCACATGAATTAAAGGTCTATTAGGCCTTTGAGTGCTGCAGAGACAACAATGACATTCACAAATGCTTTTTCTTCACATGAGGATGTCGAGGAAGGTGACTCATCCTTTGCGCTCCTTTTTGGAGGAGGTGCATCAATGAAGTCATCTAAGACTTCATCCAACATATCAAAATCATCTTTTTGAGAATGCCTTATCAAAGGCATTAAACTCTAAAAGGAAAAGATCTGATATCTACATCATTCACGCCAAGTTCACCAAAATGTGATGGATGGAATTTACCACCTTGGGAAAGACAAATCCCCAAGGACAAATTGTCTGCCCGATTACCTCTTTGAACATGTGCAACACTGAGCCAAGGGATAAAAGGAATGCTCAGGATCTATTAGAGAACCAAGATGAATCTCTAGCGAACTCTGCAAGGTTCCATAATCAAGGAAATAAAGTGGTGCACTAGTGTCTTAGGCAGACAAAACACAGAGCTAGGCAAGGGCACCTTGTTCTTACGGACAAAACTCAGAATGGAAACAAAACTAACTAAACTACTAACTATCTAACAAACTAACTAGCTATGAATGAATAAATATAGAATGTACAGAATGCGGATGGAATAATTTGTGAACTACTTAAATAAAAATATAAAGAAGAAAGAATAGAGAAAATAGGGAACCTGAGAAGCTCTCAGGTTTAGGACACCAATGCAGTGTATAGATGCCAGTGCGTTGCACCGTCGTCTGTTCATCCAGAAAACACTAAATCCTAGAATCCAAGCACTGGGTCAAACCTGTACTTGCACACATAGAAAAGGGGGAAAATGTTGGGGCTGTATAGAGGTCTGCCTTAGTCAGACCCCTATTTAGGTGTTTCCACCACCACAGAGAACCAAATTAGTATAGATTGGAAAAATAGATAACTTGGAATAGATTGGTAAATAGATGCAAAAATAAATCTAATTCCTATTGCACAAAAATAAATATTGGAATATTGGTAAATAAACTTATTAATGCAAAGGACTCATTGCATGAAAGAGAAATAAAGAGAGTAAGTTTGGAAATCAAACCCTCCTTGATATTTGGCACGGTGAGCATGATGAATCCCACTTGGTAGATGAATTGGTAAGAATCCACCACAAGGTCGGGAAGCTTGATGTTAGTATTGATAACTTTCTTTTGATGTAGATATTGTGTGAACCGAGAGCTTGCCAAAGAGAGATTTTGAGAGAGCTTGAGAGAGCACAACGATCAAGAGCCAAGAACCCAAAGTGGGAACCCCTCCAAATGAGTTGGGAAGGGTTTTTAATTCAAAATAAGTGCGGAGAGCCATTACGACATGACGTTGGCCAAAGGACACATGTCGACGCGCATTTGAGTCACCGACACTTTTAAAATCCAACCATTTCCTGGGACATTAGCGTGGTGCACAAACGTCCCTGCATCGCACTGCCATCTTTCAGGAATAGGCCCCAAAGGGTTGATAGGACTAAGCAATGATCCTTGGAATGAAGGCCTTATGATGACAAAATGTGACAATTTTGATCATAGGATTGTCATAAGTGCCTTAGGCATCATGCATAAGTGTCATAAATGCATTGGGTACAATTTAGGACACTACAAGATTATTGGTGATAAGAATAAAGGTGTGATGGCTACAAGAATACTTGCTTCTGAAGAGATATTTGTAATTTCTAAGATTGAGCCTAAAGATGTTGCTAAAGCATGTAAGGATGAGAATTGGATAAAATCTATGGAGGAAGAGTTGAATCAGATTGAGAAGAACAACACATGGGAGCTTGTTCTGAGACCTAAAGACAAGAATGTGATTGGTACTAAATGGGTGTTCCGAAAAAAAAATTGAATGAAGCTGGTGAAGTGGTGAGAAATAAAGAAAGATTGGTATGTAAGGGATTCTCTCAGATGGAATGTATTGATTATGAAGAATTTTTTTCTCTTGTAGCTAGAATTGAAGCTGTTAGATTGTTGCTTGCATATGATACTTACAAGAATTTCAAGGTATATTAGATGGATGTCAAGTCAACCTTTTTGTATGGTGATATTTAGGAGGAAGTCTATTTTGGGACTTCAAAAATTTTATCAATTTTGAAGTCCCAGGCTCAAAATTTTGAAATTTTCCACTCAGAATCCCCTTTGCAGGATAACACATAGGTTATCATACTGTGGCAAAAAACAATATGTCATATAACATGAGGATTATATGAAGTGTCGATAAAATGATATTGTATTGATGCTATGCCTAACATCAACATATCATGTCAATAACATGTCATGTTATTGACTGCCTTGAGTATTTGGGAAGCATGTTATTGACCGCTGAGACAGTAACAAGTTGCTAAATATTTTATAATGCAGGAGGGAGTCTTTTTGGGCTCCAAAAATCTATTTTTGAGTTGACTGGTCCAGCCAATCAACTCACTTAAGCTTCACCGACTGATGGGTTTCATCTCATTGGTAGGAAGGTCTCTAGTGTTCATCCTTACCGGCTAGCGGTAACATGACTTGTTATCCTATGAGACAACATGACCAACCAAAGGGTCATGCGAGATAAGGTAGGTGAAGCAATAAAGGGGAGGTTTCCCTTATCCTACAGGGAAAAAGGTGATGAAAAAAGGTTGTGTGGGATAAGGCCCACAAGGAAACAAAGTGAAGGAAAGGCTTTCCTTATCGCATGGAGTAGAATGCAACAAGCAAGGCTCACATGGGACAAGTTAACAAGGAAAAAGTAAAAGGTTTTCTTATCCCGTGCATCCCCGTGGGGATAAGAAAAGGGTTGCGGGATATGAAGGAACTAAGGTAAAGGGAAAATGGCTTATCTAGCTTAGGCACAAAACATGGTATGGAGACATGATCAAGCAACAAAAAGAAAAAAGGAACATTAGAAATGTGGGATAAGAAAATATCAAAGTAAGAGACAAAAAGACTTATCCCATGTGGCAACAAAGATCAAGATTGCCAGTCTATGAAGAGGCAAGGAGCGAAGATTAAAATACAACATGAAATAAGAATGATCAAAAGATACAAAAGAAATCCTTATCCCATAAAGGTTTGTTGGTATTATGGATTTGTTGCATTGGTTTTGTCATTGATGTCAACACTTGTCAACATTTGTCAACACTTGGAGATCTTTGTTTATGTTCACCGGCATGTTCAGTGACTTATGCAGCGGTAGGTTATATTGTTCACTGACATGTTATATTGTTCATCGACACTAAGGATGATCTGTTATCATTTGGAGATTACTTGGTTATGTCGAAGACATTGTTTGGACACTTTGGTTTTGGTGATTTGATTATTAGTACAATCAAGTTTGCATATTTGTTGTTATCGACAAATAGGTCTAGGTTATGGACCGACAAGCATTATCTATTCCAGATCAACATGACACATTATTTAGATGATTTGCTATTGTTGTAAATGCATTGAGCTGACATTATACATCGCATATTGAATTATTTGTAATTTATTTTATTGTAATATCTTAGTGAGCCGACCTACACATTTGGTCTTAGGTTTTGGTATATATGTAAGATCTCATTTGTGAGATTAAAAAAAAGAAGAGGAGAGTGTGAAAATGGATTGTAATAAGGTATATGCAAATATAATCAGAGCTATACACATAGACATCATTCAAGATTCAAGGAGGCTTTTGAAGAAGACAATCAAAGCTTAACCGGTACTGAATCTAGCATATGAAGATGCTATTTTGAGCAGTACATTATCATTGGATTTAACCATCCAATAGTAGTGAGTGTGACTCCCATTTTGTGATTGAGCAGTGAGCTCTAGGCAGTTGGCCTTTCTGCATGTGCAGACCCCATTTGTACACACATACTATCTGCACTAGTATCATCTGATTGTGGGTAAGGTTTACCACCATGGTTTTTCCCCTTACAGGGTTTCCACGTACAAATAATTGTGTTATGTGTTGTGTATGTTATTTGTCTTTCTGTTTCATGCATTAAACTTTACCGGTACTGCTATTAACTACTAAACTATCTATCGACACTAAAGTTTGGTTTACTAGTATTATGCACTAAGTTTGGTTAAATTATATTTGGGTTGAAATTAATAGACAACGGATTCACCCCCCCCTCTCATTTGCCTTTGGGACCTACCAATTGGTATCAGAGCTTAGTCCTCTTTTTGTAGAAGTTTAACAACTAGAGGAGATCCTATGTTTACTAACTATTTCAGGAAGGACAGTTTGAAGCTTGATGGAACTAACTATGGTATATGGAAGATCAAAATGGAGACACATCTAAATTGCATTGGAAAGGACATATGGGATGTTACAAAGAATGGCTATGTTGCTCCTACTCAAGGTCAACATAATCCACCAACCTTGGCTAAAGATGAAGAAAATGATTGCAAAGCAAGAGAAGCACTTTTGAGCACATTGTCCGATTAGCAAATCATAGGATTATCAGACCGATATACTACTAAAGTTATTTGGGAAAAATTGGAGACATTGAATGAAGGAGATACCACTGTCAAAATTGCAAAATTGGAATGCTTCCGGGTCAGGTATGAAAATCTGAAAATGGAAGAAGATGAAAGGATTTCTGCTTTTATGGAAAGAGTTAATGAAATTATTTTGGGTATATAATGTTGTGGAGGATCCTTAAGTGAAGATGAAATTGTTTCTAAAGTTTTAAGAGCTTTTCCATCGGCATACAAAATGAAAGTAACTGCTATTAATGAATTGAGAACAATGCCTAATGCATCAGTATTTAGAGATACTTTGGTTGGAAAACTTTCAGCTTTTGAACTTGAGGAATTTGGTCCTATTGCTACAATTAAGACAGATTTGGCTTTCAAAGCTTCATCATTTGCAGCATCATCATCATCATCTGAAAAATCTAATTGGAAAGCACTCTATGCTAGAGAACTTGAAGAAATCAGAAGAGAGAATGAAGAACTTGAAGAGTTTGAAGCACTATTTGCAAGGAAAATCCCTAAAGGTCTAGTTGGAAGTAAGTATGAAGGTAAAGCACCATTTAAATGTTTCAACTGCAATAAAATTGGTCATATGGCATCTAGATGTCCTGATAGACATGCAAGATTGAAAGAAGAAGCTAAAAGAACATACAAGCCTAACCCTGAATATCAAAGGTACAGATTTAAGAAGAATAAAGACAAATCATGTTACTATGTTGATGAAGGAGTTACTGATGATTGTGATGAGGAACCAAAAGACAATGGATGGGCTTTTATTGCAATAACAGAAGATCAACTGATACCTATTGTTCAACTGGTAGAGCAGGCCCTGATAGCTAAAATTGAAGAAAAGGATGAATGGATCATTGATTCCGGATAATCACATCATATGACTGGTGATAAGAGTAAATTCTTAACCTTTCAGGAATACAATGGAGGTCTAGTAAAATTTGGAGATGACAAAGCTTGTTTGATCAGAGGAAAAGGGACTATATATTTTGATGGTAAGCACAATATTGATAATGTTTACTATGTTGAAGGTTTGAAGCATAATCTTTTGAGTGTTGGTCAATTAGTTGAAAAGGGATTTCAATTACAATTCAAGAATGGTAAATGCAAAATCATGAATAGAACTGGTTTGGAAATTGCAACTGGTAATTAGACTAGAGGTAATATCTTTCATTTGAATAACAATGAGAAGACATGCTTGATTGCATATATTGATGAAAGTTGGTTATGGCATAAGAGACCGTGTCATGTAAATTTTGATTGCATTGAGAAAATTAGTACAACTAAGGTAGTAAGGGATTTACCTAAGATTGTTAAACCTCACAATCCTGTATGTAAGGAATGTCAATTTGGAAAGCAAGTTAGAGCAACTTTCGAAAGTATTCCAAAAAAATCTAATAATGTTCTTGACTTAATTCATACTAATTTATGTGGTCTAGCAAGAACTAGAAGTTTACAAGGAGATAGAAATTTCATGCTAATCATTGATGATTATTCTAGAATGTGTTGGGTTACTTTTCTCAGGGAGAAATCAAAAGCTTTTGGGAAATTCAAACTATTTAAGGTCATGGTAGAGAATGAAACCAGTAAGAAAATCAAATGCTTGAGATCAAATCAAGGAGGTGAATTCACATCTAAGGAATTTAATACATTCTGTGAAGTGAATGGAATCAGAAAACAATTATCAGTACCTTAGACACCCTAGCAAAATGGAGTTGTAGAAAAGAAGAACAAAACTATTTCGGATGCAACTAGAAGCATGTATCAGAAGAAAACCTACATCATGTGTATTGGAGAGAAGCAGTGAATACAACTGTTTATACATTCAACATAGTTCACATCAAAGGTGAAACCGGTAAGACCCCTCATGAACTATGGTTTGGTAATACTCCTACTCTTAAATATTTCAGAATATTTGGAAGCAAATGTTATATTAGGAGAGATGATTATATTGGCAAATGGTGTTTCTGTCAGTATCATTTGAAGTGTTATACCATTTTCTCACATTAGACAAATTACCTTCCTCTATTATCTCATTTAGTAAATCATTCAATATGGGGGTAACCAGTGTCTGTTTCTTCTTAGGTGTAAGTTTCTTCTTCAGTTACCTAATTGCCTGTTGTTTCTTCCTTAATGTCTTGGTTTTATTAGGTGAAGGAGAGGGTACTGGTGAGGGTTTTCTCTTCATTTCTACTCTTTTAAACTCAGCGGGCTTACCACTGTCAGTGTCAGAGGATGTTACAACCCGTGAAACATGTGCTTCAGGTTGTAGTCCTTCAAGTTCACTTTCCGACATACCACTGATGTTCATGACATTTTATTTGATTTTCTTTACCTTCTTGGAGGCATCTCTAATTGATTTTTCTCCTCTTAGTCCTTTTCTGCATAGATACTTTACTTTCTATGGTTTCTGCATTTCCAAAGAATTTATCGGACAACTCTCTTGGTGCATCAAGTAGAGCTTTAGCATAAGTTTCCAAAATAGATAAGTCTACCTCATTTCCCATCTTCGTAACCCAAATAGTTCTAGGACTAGTTGCTTCCATCCAAGTTTCATCTCTCTTAATAACAAAGTAGATTTCTTTGTCATATTTATCAACTATGCTTAGTGGTAGTCTCTTTCTTGCTCTCATCTTAGATTGGAATTATTTGAAATAGTTTCAAATGTTCTTAACATTGTTAGTGCCCATACTGGTGAAAGCATCTTGTATCTGTTTTGCTACTGGAATGTCATAACCAAAATCCTTATGACCTATGTTGGGTATCTCCTTGGTAAAGTACAACATCAGACATACCATAAGGTTTCCAAAAAAGAAAGTGTCTTTCTTGTCACCCCTAATCTTTTTTAGGTTGTCAATTAACTCATCCTTAAGCCATTCACACACGTCAATCTTAGCATTATTGTGTACCATCTAATATGCATTATGAATACATATGCTAGAAACAAAATTTAGTCTATTTGCATGAGTAGCTTTGTAACCTAATACCATACTCACATATCTTACATTTATGTCCTTAACATCATTTACTCTAAGTGACCTATTATCAGATGTTGCTCCGGTTAAATCCATAACCCCTTTGTTAGGAATCTTCTTGGTTTTATCAGGCCTACTACTGGTTGAAGTTAAACCAGTAACTGCCTTAATTGCTTCCCTGCTTATTTTGCAAACTGATTCCAACCATATAAATTCTCCATGAACTCTGTTCAATACAAGTCTAACAACTTCCTTAGGAAATTTAGGAATGTTCAAAATCTCTACAAAACCTAGGTTTTCCACAATCTTATGTTTGGGTTTAATTACTCCATTTTCATCAGAAATGACCTCATTAAATATTTTCTTCAACTCCTCAGTCCCTAGGTTTTCTTTGTTGCAATGTATGTAAATTCTAGGCTCTTCTACAAATGCTACACCCTTAGGGATTTTTGAAAAAGATCCTACAGAATCATCTTGTTTCATAATCTCGGGGATAATCTTGAATATGGGTCTAGGGTGTTTAACATTTTCCACAATGGTAGGGTTCGAAATAAAATCTGGAAAAGAAGATGAGGAATCCATTTCAAAGATAAAAACCTCTAAATCAAAATTTTGAATTCTTTAAAATCACTTTGTAGCTTTGCCTTAGAATGCCTTGCTCAATTTCATGCTCTTTGATTGTTTGAATGCTCGGTGAGTTTGAAATGAGGGTTTCCTGATGCTTTATAGCCAAAAAGTTCTTTAAAACAATATTAAATGCTCGTCGGTTAAGTGAAAACTTAACACATCCATCGATAAAGAAGAAATGTATCTTCTCACCATCAACCAATGGTAGAATGCATGATCTTCAACTTGTTGCAATACCCCCTAAGGATTGTTCCTTAGTTAGATGAAGAATCTCATGCCGATGGAGGATTACTCTGCTCTACCGGTGAAGATATAGTTTTATCAGTTCTCTGATCACTCTTCTTGATCTATTGTTTTGAAAATTCTTGCTTAACTTCATCTACCTTTTCTTTGCCTTTCAAACTCTATCCTTTGTTGTTTGCCGATGCATTCTTGCTTCTACAGAATTTAGCAATATGTCCAATCTTTTTACAAGCATAACAAGTTACATTATTCTTCCGAATAGCCTTTCCATATCCTTGACCGGTTTGTGATTTGCATTGATTAGATAAATGTCCAAATCTTCCACAAACATAGCATTTTACATTCATTCTACAATTTTCTAAATTATGACCAACTTTATTGCATTTGGAACATTGACCAGTGGGTGAGTTCATATTCTTATTATTTCTAAATCTACACTAATTTGCTCTGTGACCATATTTGTTGCAATTGAAACATTTGCCATTAAATTTATAAGCATTAGGTTGTCTTACCGGTTTGTTCTGATCTTGATTGTTTGCAGCACCGAAACTTTCTCCATGTTCATATCCAAGTCCATTAGTATCTCCATTAGGTTTATGTTTCTTTAGCATGTCATCAAGTTCTTCTTAACTTTTCTTGAATTTGTCTTTGTGTTTATTTACAGTAGCCAACTCATTTTCCAGAATTCTAACTTGTCTCATAAGCTCAGCTTTATCATGTTGCATGTGAATCAAGTCTGACTTTAACATATCATTTTCATGACCAAGTTTTAGATTTTCATTTCTAGCATCATTAAGTCTCCTAGTCAAGTCTTCTTCATTCTTCTTCCTGTCTTCAATATCCTTACATAACCTCAAGCTGACGATACAAGGTGGCATCAACTAGTGGAGAAGAACACTGAGCCTCAAGCTTGACTCCAAAAAGAAAGGGAGTCGGTGCAGGCTTACAATCAGCCATATGAAAGCGTGCAAGTAGATCAAGAGCATACTTGGGCTGCGATAGTGTAATCCCGGAAGGTGACTGTGAAATCTCTATCCCGAGAAAGTAGTGCAAAAGACCCAAGTCAGTCATAGCAAATCTGTCATGCAAAGCAGATTTGACCCTACTAATGATGGATGTGGTACTCCCTATAATGATCAAATCATCAACATGGAGCACAAGTATCAAGTGAGAGTCACTCTGTCGCAAAATATAGACATTCGGATCAGAATGACACCTAGTGAACCCTGCTGAGAGAAGAAAGGAATCCATCTTGGCATACCAAGCCCTGGGGGCCTGCTTAAGGCCATAGAGAGATTTCCTTAGTCTGCAAACCAAGGAAGTATCCTGGATGAAACCCTGCGACTGCTCCATATAAATCTCCTTATCAAGGTCACCATGAAGAAAAGCACTCTTCACATCCATCTGATGTACAACCCAACCATGAGCTACAACAATAGCAAGTGTCAAGCGAATGGAGTTCATCTTGGCTACGGGTGCAAAGGTCTCAGTATAGTCAACACCTGCTACCTGGGAGAAACCTTTTGCAACAAGTTGACCCTTGTACTTATCCACATTACCATCCACTACAAACTTGGTACGATAGATCCACTTACATCAAACTATCTTTCTCCCCTTAGGGAGATGTACTAAATCCCATGTGTTGTTCCTCATCAAGGAACTATACTCTTCCTCCATAGCTTGGTCCCACTCAGGAACCCCTGATGCTTCCTGAAATGTCTGTGGATCGGAAGTGGTAGCAATGAATGCATGTGGAAGATCTTGATGCTATGATCAAGTTCTCTATGTATCTGAAGGATCCCCAACAAGAGAACCCGCGAACTCAAGTATCTATCAAGCCCAATGAGGTGTAGGTGGAGGTGGAGAATGAAGCTCCTCAACTACAAGTGGACCCTGCGGAGGTGTAACCCTGAGAGTCAGAGTTGAAGGAGTCTCATCATTTGAATCACTAACATCACTATCCACAATGGAGGAAGGTGGAGGAGGTAGAGAGGCTAAGCTAGGAGAGCTTTCCTCAAAGTGAACACTCCTCTCAATGAACACCTCATGTGTCTCAGGATCCATCAATCTATATGCCTTAACACCCTTAGGATATCCAACAAATATGCAAGGTCAACTCTGAGGTTCCAATGCCTTGCGTTTCTATGGAGGTATGCGAGCCCATGCTGGACACCCAGAGACTCTGAAATGTCTCACAGTCGGTTTCCTACCAGCCCAAGCCTTGAAAGGAGTAATACCTTACAAAGCTTTGTGAAACCCAATTCTGGATGTGTGGGGCACAACTGATAGCCTCTGCCCAAAAGGTGAGATCAAGAGAACGTGCATGTATCATACAACTAGCCATTTCTTTGAGAGTTCTATTCTTGCGCTCTGCAACTCCATTCTGTTGTGGAGTGTATGCAATAGAATGTTGAAGATCAATTCCCTCAAGTGTACAAAAATCCTCAAGTCTCTTGTTCACATATTCCCTTCCATTATCTGTATGAAGAATCTTGACCACTTTCCCGGATTGCTTCTTCACACAAGTCTTGAAGTCCTGAAATCTATCAAATACTTCACTCTTATGAATGAGAAAGTAGAGCCAAGTGAAGCGAGAGTAGTCATCAATGAAGGTGAGGACATAACGGGCCTTGCTAAATGAAGGTGCTGGAAATGGACCTGCTACATCACTATGAACAAGTTGAAGAACTTCCAAAGCTCTCCAAGCTTTCCCCTTATCAAACTTCTCCTCGAGATGCTTGCCCATGGAACACCCTGAACATACACCCTCTAAAAAACTGATTCAAGGTAGACCTGTGACCATGTCTTTAGTGCTGAGCTGCTGAAGATAGCGATAGTTGAGGTGACCAAACCGCTCATGCCATAGCTTACTTTCAGAATTTGAATGAGTAAGCAAGGCCCTAGAAGGTGAACTTGGCACAAAGTGGGAGAATGAATAAAGCCTTGAGTTGTCATTGACTTGTCCCACTGCTACCAATGCATCATCATCAAGTTCCTTTACCACAACTGAATCTAGTGTAAACTCAACCTTTTTCCCATTCCCATAGTGAGTGATTTGGTAGATAGAGAGAAGGTTGGTAGACAAGTTAGGAATAGAGAACATTCTCAAATGTTCCATCATCCATGTCAACTAAACCTTTTCCTTCAACCTCTGCTTGTGTATCATCACCTATGTAAATGTGAGGTACCTTAGATGGCTACAGTGAAGAAAACTGCTTCTTTGTAGAACCCATGTGATATGAGGCACCTGAGTCAGGTATCCACTACTGTGAAGAACCTGTTGTAGCCACAAATGCTTGCCCTTTTCCCTTAGACTATGAGGAAGAGGGAGGAGGTGAATCCTTCTTTGTGTAGGTGGATGGCAAGTTGATGTTGTTTTTCTTAAGAAGATTAGTTAACTCGTCAACTTGCTTTGTGTGGCATCGATGGTCATCATGACCATACTTCTTGCAATATGCACAAGTTGGCTTATCCTTCTTAGGTGGTGTCCCCTTCTTGGAAGAGGATGAAAAATTGCCTTGTGATGGAGAGGATGGTTGTCCTTTTTCCTATTGTGGTTGTGACTTAGATTGCTTCTTCTTCTTGTTGGAATCTTTTCCTTAACTTCCTTGATTCCCTTGATTGGCCACCAAAGCCTTGGACTTTGAAGACTTGAGAAACCCCATGTTCAACAACTTAGATTGTTCCAATATCAACATTTATGTGAAAGCATCAAATGAAGGCATAACATAGGAACTCCCCACTGTCAAACGATGAGTTTGGAAGCTAGACACAAATGCTGCATATTCTGGTGCAAGCTTGTCCAACAAGTTGAATATCAACTAAGCATCCTTTTTGTCAATTCCACGATCCTTAAGCTTTTCTCTTAGCTCATTTACTTTGGTGACATAATCTTGAATTGTATCAAAACTCTTGGGATCCAAGTTGGTGAGCTCATTGTCAATCTTATAACCTCTGATTTCATCAACTTGACCATACAATTTCTGAAACATATCCCAAGCATCTTTGATTGTAGTACACTTTTCAATATGAAAGATGAGGTCATCTGATACATACTTGTGCAAAGTTCCAAGAGCCATGCAATTATTAGTGAGCCATTCTAATTGAGCATTAGGATCAGCCTTAGGATCAGGTGGTGCTGCTATTATTCCATCTATGTAATGCACGAGACCTTTTTCCATTAATTTGCTCCATACTTTAATTTTCCATGATGCATAATTATGTGGAGTTAAAGGTGGAAATTTATGAGGACTTATTGCAACAAAAATAAAAGATCACAAGGAAATAGAGGCACAATCACACAAGACACCCCCCCAAATTCACTCAATCAATGAACCCCCCTAAAAGTGATGTTTTGGCACTTTATACTTAGTGCGTGTACAATGGGCCACTTGCAAAAAATGACAAAGTGGACTTCTAATTTCAATTTTAAAATTGCCTCAATAGGGCCAAAAGAGACTCAAACTAATAGTGCAAGAGATCTAAACTAAGATCCAAGCAATTTACAAGTACCAAATAGGCCAAATAAGACCAATATCTGAAAGTACAATTTCTACTTAAAATATCTAAAATTTGATCATAGATTATGAAAGTAGATGAAAAACATGCACTTTCAAAAAAATAGCACCTGAAAAGGAGGTCGTATGAGCTCAAATGAGGCCTTTAAAGTTGCAGAATTGAGAATTGGATAGGTACAGCTGAAAGAATCTAAAAATTATGAAAAACCTGTGCACCAAAACTAGAAAATAACCACACCACTGCAAAGAGCACGAAAAATTAGCCTAAATCAAAAAAATTGCACCCAAAAAGGAGCAAAATTGAGCAAGTTATGGGCCTCCAAAGTTGACCCAAAAATCCAAACTGCTCAACGGAGAGGGGTCTAAAAATTTCCAAACAAAATGCTAACTATGCGCTGCTGACTGGGTAGAAGCTGACTGGGCAGAAGGTACAGATCCCAAAAATAATTTTTTCAATTTGGAAAATAATTTTATTTTTATTTTTTTGAAAAAAATCCAAAAATTTCGTACCGTGCCACTCGAATTAGGCAGAAAATTTCCTCCACACCCAAAAATCGATTTTCGCCAAAATAGGTCAAATTTATACTCGATTTTTATGGAAATGGCCTCCCAGACGCAATGGTGAGGTTGAAAATGCTCTAAGATGCCTCCAAAAAACACAATCCCTCGGATCCAAAAATAGAAGCCTTCCACGATGTCTCCAAAAACCAATCAATGAAGCCCCAATGGCTCTGATACCATGTGAGATTTTTCCAAGATCAAGGGCACAATGAAAAGTATAAAAATAGAGACAAAAGAATGACAAGAACAAACTGTATTCTCATCAATATGAAAATGATCAACTGGATTCACCAATACAATAAATATAGGCCTTCTTATATAGGCAAGGCCATATGGATGTACGAGCACACAATCATGACATGTGGCTCAATGAGAAATAAGGGTAGGTAAGAAATACTAGGGGTAGGTAGGAGAAATAATATAATATTCCACAAGAGGTGGATGACCCACCAGATATGGAGTGTAACAACAAAACAAGACCACAAAAGGTGGAATTTCTCCTACAAGCTCTATCCCTATGTGCATACTTCCCTAAGTGTCTCAAATCCAAACTACGAAGAAATGCATTATCCTAAGTTAACTTAAGTAAAGTGTAATAATATCCATAATAAATATTTATTTACACCAACACATATCTTGCATTTCATTCTTCATATTACTGTTTTCTTGTCTCAATTTATTTGCAATGTCTCTAAGAGTTTCTTTTTCATCATCATCATTCTACATCTTCTCATGAAGTTCTTTTATTTTATGCTATAGAAAATTTCTCTTGAAGTCCTTTAATGAATACGTGTGCAATCCTTAGATCATCTTCAAGTTTGATATTCTTCAATTTTTCTGCATCAAAATCTTCAAGGGCTCCTTCCAACTGTTTTCTTAAGTTCTCCATCTGTACCGGTGTCAGAATCTTCCTCAAGTTGTTAGGCTTTTGAAAATAGAGGACCAGGCTTTGATACCAATTGTTAGATTCAATGACAGTCCCAAAGACACTGAGAGGGGGGGTGAATCAGTGTCTAATCAGTTTACAGAATATTTAAACTTATTAATAACTTTGCATCCCAAAATAGTGTACCGGTAAATAAGAATTAATGCAATAAACAAAAATAATAGAGACATCATAGAAACACACCATAACACAAGATATTTAACGAGGAAACCCGATGTGGGAAAAAACTTGGTGGGATTTGTGACCCAAAATATTTACTCACTGGCCAATGAATAAATACTACCTACAATGAGGGGCGTGCACATGCAAGGAGGCCAACATCCTAGAGCTCAGTGCTCAATAAAGAGTCACACTAACTATAAAATGGATTATTAAATCCAATACAATGTACTGCTCAAATAACATCTCTCATGTCAGGTTCAGTACTGGTTTAAGCTCATTCAATAAACAAAACCTTCATTGTCAAATATATCACCTTATACAAAATTACCTCATCACATATTATATCTCTCTTACATCTTCTTTCATAAAATGACCTATAAGATCTCATACATATATGAGTGTTTTACAATATATCATGTCGGCTTTACAAAAGATAATTACATTACAAAACAATTCATATAAACAAAACTTTATCCCATGTCGGCTGAGGTGTCGGTATGCTTGTTGTCGATGTAATTTGAATTCCGGTGAAGTTTCTGCCGGTGCTAGTGTCTGTCGGTGTATGAAGTTTGTAATGTCGGGTATGTAGAAACCAATTGCTGGTGACTTTCTAGTTGGTTGCCAGATGGTTGCCATCAATGACAATATCAACTATTCTCATAAGAGTGTAGAATGCCAACAACCATACCATGTTGGCCTGCATTGTCAGTGATCAAAGAAATCTTCTATCCTGTCGGTGCCGGTGTAGAGTCTATGAAGTGCCTGTCGGTACACCATATGAAGTCAGAACCCAAAATCATGTTGCCATCAATGACAACATAGTGAAACCTAACCAATAGAGTGTAAATTTCTAACATTTGGTACCATGAGCTTAGAGTTTTCTCACGACGACACATACTTAATGAGATTATTCCCAAGAAGTTTGGGAGGGAAAATGATGGAGTGGTTGTCAAAACTCACACCTCCCATCAGATCATTTGATGAGTTGGTCAACAAATTCATAACATAATACTCCTATAACATCCAACTCACAATCACCATGCTGGATGTGTGTAACATGAAACAAAATAACAATGAAACATTTATGGTGTTCTACAACAAAGGAGGCGCATGGTCTCAAGATATCCACGAGATGTGCCTGAAAAGGAAAAGATGGAAATATTCAGAGACAATATAAATAGTGAGATGAGTTATCAACTCAAACTATAATGTATACCATCTTTTGCAAAATTAATAAAAAATGGTATCCAAGTAGAGAAAGCTTCCATCAAGAAACGAACATTGAAATTCTTTAAAAAAGGTGTTAATTCGTCAAACAATAAAACCTTTAACAATCAAAACAATAACAACAATTCAGACAAATCCAGATTTTGGACGAGGAACAAAAACATTGTTAATGATGGGGAAATCAATGCCAACAATGTAAAGTCTAAACAACTAGTATTGACTTTATCAGGAAACCCACCATCCAATAATGATTAAAAAAAAGTGTTAATCAAGGCACTAACACTTATCAACAAAATACCAACCAAGGAGCTTCAACATCAAACAACAACAACCAAGGGAACCACACAAACCAAAGAGGTAACACTAATACTTTCCCCTATCGACAAATATACACGCCATTAGGACAAACCTTAGAATAAATATTTTGAGAGCTATTGGCAAATAAGATCATCACATTTCCAACCACAAGCAACTTTGAACCCCAAGTCAAACCACCACGGTGGAATGACTCACATTATTGTGATTATCATCGAAACAAGGGGTATAATACAAATGATTGCATGAGGTTAAAGAACATAGTTCAAGACATGATAGACAAGGGTGACTTAGCGGTCGATGGTCATAAAACCAATGGTGACCATGAAGCTTTCAAAAATCCTCTTCCCAATTACGACAAGGGAGGAGCATCAACATCCAACAATACCAAAGGGGCTCGTATTAATCACATATATGAAAACACCATCAATCACATCTCGGCATATGGAAATCAAGTGAATGTCATAAAAAACAAAGACAAACAAGAATATGCGTCAATAAATGTGACAACAAGAGTGCAAAGATATGTCTTGAAAGGGAACACATCAACATCAACAACTCTCCCCAAAACTCAATATAACTTGGTCAACCAACTACGGAAAAATCTTGCTCATATATCTATACTTGAGTTACTCAAACTTTCACCAAAACACAAGGATATCTTGGAGAAATCTCTTATCAAAACAACCGTTCCAAATAATTTGGATACTAATCAATTCCAAGCCATGGTGGCAAATATGACGGTGCCACACAACATATCTTTTTCTGAATAGGATGATGTCTCCTTGAATCATCTACATAATACCCCACTACATATCGAGGTCTTAGTCTATAAACATTGGGTAAAAAGAGTATTAATAGATGGAGGAGCTGGTCTCAATATTTGTACTCTAAAACTTATCCATGCATTGGGCTTATCTAAGAAGGCTATTGATCTCAAAAAGAAAATCATGATCAAAGCTTATGATGATGAAGAGAGATCATCTGAAGGAACTATAATACTACCCATTCAGGTAGGTCTTGTAGAAAAAGACACCATGTGCCAAGTCTTGGACATAGACTTGACATACAATATACTATTGGGTGGTCCATGGATCCATGAAATGTAGGTGGTGCCTTCCATGTACCATCAATGTATCAAGTTCCCCTACAACGGATAGGAAATTTCAATATTTGCAGATAATAACCATTTTTAGTATTGCAACGCTATGGGGGCAGCTCAAGATAGCCTAGTTCCACACAATAGGGAGGTCCAAGCTTCCTCAACATCTAACCATCAAGAAGAACTCAAGTCCCTATCCATGAACTTCAAGCAAAAGATGAAAATAAAGGACCAAGGCATGGGGGTTACTCTTTTGAACCCTTGTGTCTATCTAAATTACCAACTTCACCAAGGTCTTATGGACAATATTCAACATCAAAACATCAGGAAACACAACCCCTCACAAATTTTGATGGTAAATTTATCCAAATGGGCACACTGGCTGAAGAATCAAAAGATAAAGACATTCTTAGTTGGCTATACAAAGATGAGGAATAAATCAGAGCTGCTATCATAGAAGTGGTTGTACCAACAAAACAATATGGAAATGGGTTCTGGATCATCCAACGAATGAGATACAAAGGAAAATGACCTATTGGCAAGCACCAAGAAGGCATCATAGAAACCCTACAACTTTGTTCACACTTTGCAAAAGACAAAATAGGACTTGGGTATGGTCAACATGTTTCTCCTGTGCAAAAGAAAAATCATCATGAAAAACCTCAATGGAAAGAAAAGAAAAGATACAATGAAGAATCATGGCAAGAAGCACTAAACCAAGTAGCAAAAAAGACAAGGAAGGAGCAAAAACATGAAGAAGGTGAGAAATGACAAGAAGAGCTCGCTATTCAAAAGGAGGAAGCTTCTTATAAAAAAGTACATCATGTACAAGAACCTGATCAAACCAAGGTAGAACCACAACCTAAGGAAATTTCTACTCATAGAAAGAAAACAACGTATGAACAAATTCAAAGAGTACAAACAAGCACCAATCCCAAATCAGATCAAGCTACTAAACTTGTGTCAATTATTAGGGATCTTTTCTCACCATACAATATACCTGTCAGATTCAGCGAGGTAACTTGGGACAGTGATTTTGAAACTAATTCCAATGAATATGAGTGGGATATTTGTTCTGATGTTACTAAAGATATTGAGGTGGATACAATCCACACATACACACCCATTTCTTAGTAGGGACAAGGCTCAAGATATCAATCGTTTGATTCCAGACCACAACATATCTATGAAGCTAGTGAGAATGAGCAACGACAATACGAACAAGGCAATATCGAGGAAAGTACCATCGAAGATCTCAAGAATATCAAAGACCTCACCAATATCCCAAACAACTATAACAATGACTCGATCATGACACTTACAACAATTGATCTTAACCCACCAAATAACTCCTTACCGCTCATATATCCCAATCTCATAGACTGGGAAGAACCCAAACATCATGATATACCAATATTCCCAAGTGATGAATCCATTGTCCAATACCTATGCTGAGTTAATCCAAAAACATGCTCCACCAGTGAACAACATAATGATATCTGCAATCAGGGGAGTGCCAAGTCTCACAGTCGCAAAAATAAAATAAGCAACAGATCCAATGGTGAAAACCAGTTAATGGTAGTATTAGATTGTAAAAAAGTAAAAATAAAGGAAGTATCTGAAGGTGAAAACCTTTTTGAGGCACCTAAAGATGGGAGACTTGACACTTTTCTTGAACATTACTAGGAGAGGTCACCAATATTGATTGAGCCAACTCAATCAATATATATCGACACTGAAACAATAGTCAAAACCATACATCTGGCAGAATCACTCATAGAAAAAGAACAACCAGATTTTATCAGATTCTTCAAGGAGACGCAAATCAATTTTGCTTGGCCTTATGTTGACATGCCAAGGGTAGATCCAAATATAATCATGCATCACTTATCCATTGCTCCTGAAGCTAAACCTATCAAAAAATAATTAAGGAAGATGAACCCACATGTGGCATTATTGGTCAAAGCATAACTAAAGAAGTTATTAGATGTCAGAATCATCTGACCTATAGAGTATGTTGAATGGGTCTCAAATATTGTACCAGTTTCTAAACCTGACAAAAGTATCAAAATATGCACAGACTTTAGGGATGCCAACAAAGAATGTCTGAAAGATGACTTTCCTTTTCCAAGCATCGACACCATTGTTGATCTAACAGTAGGACATGCTATGCTATCTCTCATGGATGGTTTTTTTAGGCTATAATCAAATCAAAATAGCCCCAAAGGATCAAGATAAAAATGCATTCACCTATCCATGGGGAACATATTGCTGGAACGTCATGCCTTTTGGCTTGAAAAATGCTGGTGCAACTTACCAAAGAGCCACGACAACAATCTTCCATGGCATGATGCATACTTTCATGGAGGATTATGTGGATGATTTTCTAGCTAAATCATTCACTAGAGCAGAACACCTGAGCATCCTAGATAAAATCTTTCAATGATTGGATCAATTCAATGTCAGATTAAACCCTAAGAAGTGTGTCTTCGGGGTCACATCCGGAAAACTATTGGGCTACATTGTATCAGAAAAAGGCATCGAAGTCGATCTAGAAAAGGTTCAAACTATCATGGAGATGCCACCTCCTAAGAACATTAGCCAGTTACGATCTCTGTAGGGCAGGCTACAATCCATCAGACAATTCATCACTCAGCTAGCAAATAAATGTCTTCCATTCAATCATATACTTCATAAGAATATACCTTTCAGATGGGAAGACAAATATGTGAAATCATTCCACCAACTCAAACAATATTTGATGAATCCACCAGTTTTGGTACCACCAATAGTGAGCAAGCCACTCATTCTCTATATATCAACAACAAAAGTATCATTGGGGGCACTGCTAGCACAAGGAGATCCAATAGGAAAAGAAAGGGCTATCTATTACATCAGCAGGACTTTGAACGGATATGAAATCAATTATACATTCATCGAAAAGGCTTGCTTAGTAGTGGTGTTTGCTTCTGAAAAGTTCTACCACTATATGTTAGCCCACACAATTAAGTTGGTAGCAAATATTGATCCTCTCAAGTATCTAATCAACAAGGTAGCTCTCATTGGAAGATTAGCTAAATGGGTCATGATTCTAAGTGAGTTTGATATTCAGTACACTGAATGACGTGCTATCAAAGGATAGGCAATTGCAGATAAACTGGCAGAAGCACTACTACCAGACCAACAACCAGTACAGGTGGAATTTCTAGACATGGATGTACTCACTATCACCCCCAAGCAATGGACCCTATACTTTGATGGATCCTATACACAAAATGGATCAGGTTTTGACATCTTGTTTGTCACTTCAGAGGGGCACACAATTCCAAGATCTTGCAAACTAATGTTTCCATGCACCAACAACATTGTTGAATATGAAGCCCTGGTAACCAAAATCAAAGTGGTTGTAGAATGGAGAATCATGAAATTAAAAGTCTATGGAAATTCTTAATTATTTATCAACCAGATCAATGATGACTATTAGATGAAAGATGATAAGTTAATGCCTTACAAGAGAATGGTGGATGACTTTAAAAAATACTTTGTGCACATCACCTTTGAGGAGATTTCAAGATTGGACAACAAATTTGCCGATGTAATGGCCACTATTGCCTCACTTCTATAAATTCCATATAAATATAATCGTTATGAATTCCTACTAGAGCAATTGTTTTCCCCAGCCTATGACAACTCTGCATCCCAAGTCATCTATGCTCTAACTATTTCTGATTCCCCTCTACACGGGATGACCTATGACTATCTCAAAAACAATACTCTCCCACCTGACTTATCTCGCAACCAAAATCAAAGCTTCATCCGACAAGTCGCCCTTTTATATCTTAACCACTGACACACTTTACAATCAAGGTCTAGATGGTACTCTTCTTCGATGCCTCGATTGTAATGAATCTGACTCTGCCTTACGTGAGCTTCACGAAGGTATCTGTGGCATGCATTCAAGTGGTCCTACTCTTGCCAAGAAACTTATGAGAATGGGATATTACTAGCCGACAATGGAAAGAGAGTCCTATCAATTTGCTAAGAAATGTGCTAAATGTCAAATTCATGGTAACCTCATACATGTACTAGCATAGGAGCTACAACCATTCACCACATCTTGGCCTTTCTGTCAATGGGGACTTGATCTAGTAGGAAAGATTCATCCTTCCTCTTCAAATGGGCATTAGTTCATTATCACCGACAAAGAGTACTTCACCAAGTGGATCAAAGCAATCCCAATGACCACCATAACTTGAAAACAAATCTCATCATTCATCTTCAACTATCTCATTTGTAGCTATGGTATTCCCAGTTCCATCATCATAGATAATAGACATCCTTTCAAGAATCAAGATGTGAGAGAGCTATGTGAATGATTCAAAATCCAACATCACTTCTCCACACCATACTATCCACAGGGGAATGGCCAAGAAAAAGCATCAAACAAAACAATCCTGAAAATTCTCAAGAAAATAGTAAATGATGCTGGCAAGGATTGGCATGTACAACTCAATCCGACACTTTGGGCCTACAGAATGAGTATTTAGACAACTAAAAGGGCTACATCATATTCATTGGTGTATGGTTCAGAAGCAATTCTATCTCTTGAGGTGGAAATCCCATCTCTCCGAGTATCTTTGAAGGGCCTCATACTAGATGAGGAATATCGAGTAAACAGGTTGCAAGAACTAGAGTTTCTTGATGAAAAATGACAATGTGCCTATGACCATCTCAAGGCATATCAGCAACGAATGTGCAAAAGCTATAATCACAAAGTCATCGCAAGGGCTTTCAAATTCGGTGATCTCGTCCTAAAAGAAAATCCTAGAAATCAACAAGATCGAGAAAAGAAGGGGAAGTTTGAACCTAACTGGTTGGGACCCTTTGTCATCATATCAACCTATGGATTGAGAGCATATCAGTTCTCAACTTTGGAAGGGGACATGCTTGATGAACGGACCAACAACATCCATCTAAATAAATTCTAAACTTGAGTCATCCAATGCACGGATCAAGCCAAAAATAAAAAAAATAAAAAAAGTATAAAAATCGTCACTAGGGTAAAAACCTGGCAAACAACCACCTTGTTACACAAAAAAAAATTAAAAATTAGAAATATACAAAAAAATAAAAAAAGTACAATAAAAACAAATGGTGAAAACTTGGCAACAAGTGCCACTTGTGAGAGAACAACTCTTCTATCTATTAATACTTGTATCCTATCTTTGATCCATATGATCTAAACCAATAGACATCGCAGAATGCTTATACGCGTAATATCAACCTTGGACATACTTAGCTTAGTCATTGTCCTTGATCATTTGATCAGTTATCCTCATCATATCCCACCATGGCTTGGTGATCAATTGTACATATCCATATCAAGTACTATCTAGAGTGGGGGCAAGTTTGTGACCTCGCTAGGGCCATTTCGCCTTTGGGTTTCAACGTCAGAACAAACATGTAGCATGACAACAAGGATCAAAATAGCCAACAAATGACAACTCGAGAAGAAAGGAAGGAATGAGATGTTTTATTTGTCTGCTATATGTGAGTGAAGCCTTTTACCATGCAAATTTGTCCTGCGAAGCAATTAGGTGGAATATCGCTGAGGACATTTCAGATTTGTATGGAACAAAGGTTAACTCTTGTCTATTTACGCAAGAAAAACTCAAGTCATCTTGGTTCAATTATACCTCGACTATTGTGTTGTCTTGCAATATCAAAACTCATGTAAGTTATACTTAGGTTGTTATGGTTCAATTATACCATGATGCTTGTATCAACTTTCAACAACTCAAGGCCCAATGATGAAAACAAAGGAAGCACTGACACTTTGATCATAATAGATGGCAACATTAAGAATGAATTCATATTAAGCTTTGCATTAGCTGCACATCATTATCATCTTAATCTTGCATTAGGTTGCATATCATTTTAATCTTGCAGTAGTATCTGTATGTGGGAAAAGCGGGTTGATAGAACTCAATATGTGAAAAACGGAGCTCAAAGAGGCTTTGCTCACACACCCACATGACTTCTTGGTGCAAGCTATGGAGTCATGAAGTATGGCTCAGCTTCCTAAGGTTGGTTCCATGGTTCTCTATCTCACCAGGTCCCTCAAACCAATGTCTTTGCTCTCAGATCACTGAGCAAAGTGGTTTAGGGATGATAAATGCAAGAACGAGGGATGCTTTGGTTGATTTTGAGATGAAATGCATCCTAAGTTATACATGATCCTATAAATGCAATAAACTAGTTTATAAGATGACAAGATTAGTAACAAGACTATCCTAGCATGATATACTAGTCTATGATTAAGCTGCATGATAAAGAAAATACTCTAAACATGCATATTTAGATTAATTCCTATTTAAAAGAGAGGCTAAATGATGAGCATAAAATGAGATTTTAAGCTTGCATGGATTTTAGTATAAGTATGATGCTAAAGACTTGGATGATTAAAATGGAGGATGGAGAGCTCTATTTATAGCAAAAATAGGGCAATGAATGGCCAAGATTGAAAGAGGTAATCAAGGGTTGAGTTTGAAAGTTGAGAATCCATGTTTGCAATTGTCACCAATGAAATGGTGACAAATGTCAACATAAGACTGGGTTGAGAAGAGAGGTAGGAAGCATTAAATGCTTGAGAAGACCTCATGGTTATCTTAGGGGGTAAGGGTTATGGTTAAGTTAGGATTACCCACTGGATAAAGGTTTTACCCAAAGGATAAACTCTTGTGCAAAAGATTAAGGATAACCATGGTCAAAGCAATAAATGCTTGATGAGACCCTTGGGTTACATGGAGGTTGAGTTTAGGGAAATTCTTTAATCATGCTAGATGGTTGAGTTAACCATTAATGGTTTGGGAGACTTTCAAAGTTAAGTGGTTGAAGCCTTTAAGGGTTTTCAAAGACTTTGAGGGTTTGAGAAGTGACTTCCCTTTGTTTAGGGATGTGACAAAGTTTAGGAAATGGGTTAGGTTAATTTAGAAGTGATTAGAAGAGTCTAGAAGGGTTTAGGAATAGGGTTTAGGAAGCAAGTGGGAGATGTAGGATTTTGCAAGTGGATGAAGGTATAATAGGATTTAATTGAATAAAATGAATTTAATTCAATTTGGTTGCAATTTGGGGAAATCAAATAAATTAGATTTATTCAATTTAGGGTAAACTATTTAATTAAATTTGAAAAAGTGGATAGAAGGGATTTAATTGAATAAAATGATTTATTCATTAAATGTCAAAAGAGGCCTAGTGAATTTAATTTAAATAAATTGAGTAATTTACTTAATTTAAATAGAGGAATGTGGGTGATTTAATTAAATAGAGAAATGAACATAAAATATTCATTTAGGAATATGGTCATTTTTATACGTCTACAGTATCATTTCATTATCATTGTCATTTACACATCATTTTCAAGATACATCTCACATCATACATCTCATTTTCAAGATACATCTCATCATCATCATCTAGTGACATTCATCATTTCATCCATCACATGCATATCTATCGCATCATCATGGAATCTTTCTTCACTTTTTTATCTTCATCATTCTTCCAACTATCATCTATCATGTCTTATACATGATTTATCTTTCCTGAAACCAAACGTTTTGATCATGTCTTATACAGGATATATCGTTCCTGAAACCAAATTCTTTGATCATCTTTGTCTTATACAGGAGTTGCCATTCTTGAAACTAGACTTGATCTCAATCTTATCAATTCTATTGATCCATTTCATCTGATCCATTCTATCATGTCATATAGGATGTATCCTTCCTAAAACCAAATGTTTTGATCAAGTCTTTTACAGGATATATCATTCCTAAAACCATATGCTTTGATCATATTTATCTTATACAGGAGGTGTCATTCCTGAAACCAGACTTGACCTCAATCTTATCAATCTAATCCATATGATCAACCATATCATTATCCCCATACATGAGCATATCATATAGACAACATGTAAAATTCTAGATCGCATTATTCCACAACACACAAAACCACAAAACATGTTAGAAACATCTACATTCTTCAAATCCAACCATCATCTGCATATCACCTTCTTAACATATAGTATCATTAAAAACATCATATAAGCATGTAAATCATAAAAAAAACAAAAAAAACACACATCACATCATCTACATCATCACCTGCAAAAGTCATATAGATTAAAAGCAAATCATTTAGCTCATCCAAATCAAAATCATTGCATCCATATCATATCCTCATGCACATGTGTGACCACATGTTGATCCAAAGGAAAATCAATGATACAAGTCAGAACCAATCGTCAGTCAGAAAAAATAAATGTCCAAAGTCCTTTGATATCATATTACTATCAAAAATCAATCAATCCAAGTTCTATATCGAAATCAATCAATCCAAGTTCCATATCAAAATTAATCAATCCAAGTTCCATATCGAAAATCAACCAATCTAAGTCCCATATTGAAATCAAGCAACATATCGAAGTTCAACATCATATCAAAAATTAGGACCCATATCGAATTAGGACTCATATTGAAAATCAGGACCCATATCAAATCAGAACCCATATCAAATCAGGACCCATATCGAATCAGGACCCGTATCGAATCAAAACTCATATTGAATAAAAACTCATATCGAACTAGGACTTGTATCTAATCAAGACCCATATCGACCTTTGACCCATATCAACACGTTTGACTCATATTGACAATCAAGTTTGACCCATATCAACACTTGACCCATATAGACAATCACGATTCATACCAATGCAACCTCGGTGGACATGTGGGGCATGTATGCACTATGCCCACATTAGTCTTCCTCATTTCTTCAATTTTCTTTTTAATAAAATTTATCGACAAATAAATATTGAAAAATTTAACCACTCAAATCATCCAACTTTCGAAAATCGTCCTACATCGCGCCACTGTCCCGAAAATCATATTTTCTCAATTTATCTCTCGAGGGGGCATATCGACATCAAATTCATAACAATCTCATATCCACACCAGCTTCATATCGACTTTTCATATCACATCAATTCTTCATATCTGGGGCATCATATCGATAATTTTGGCAACAACATCATATCGAAAAATCTTGAAGACAAATTAAAAGTTCTCTTTGAATCAACATGTGGTCACATGTTAACTCAAAGAGGGGCAAAATGTAGACACCTAAAATTGGCACAACTAATTAAATGGATTTTATTTATTTAATCATCATTAAATCGCTATTAATTAAATTAATATCCCTATTCTTCTAATTGACCTTTTTAATTAAATTAAGATTTAATTAATATACCCTTCTTCTATCTAAGTCATTTAATTAAATACCCCCCTCTAGCCATTTTAATTAAACTCACATTTAATTAAATATATCAATTTATTCCCTTTCCCATTTTAATTAAATCTGCATTTAATTAAAATCTCCTTTACATCTAAATAAATCAAAATCTATTTGTAAATTACCCCCCCCCCCAACTTGCAAAATCCTACAAATGCAAGTTGCATCCTCTTTTGGCTAAATTAAATCCTTTTAATTTACTAAAATTCCTATTTTCCCTCACCCACTTGCCAAATCCTACATTTCCCACTTGCCCTCCTAATTTCTTCTAGATTCACTCTAATCCTCCATTAATTAGCCTAATTCTCCTCATCATGTCCGGTCCCTAAATTTGGGGAGTCACTTCCCCAAATTTAGAGAAAGTCTTCAAAATGCATTTAAGACCTTCCCCTTTCAACAAGGTAACTTGTTGAATACCCCAAAACTTGTAAGGCTCTTACAAATTTGTCCCCTAGACCACTAGTGGTTTTCCTCTTGAAGAAAGTTAGCCTCCAAATTCTTCAAAAGGCATTTAATGCCTCTTACAAGACCACACCCGTAACTCATGATGGTTGTCCACTTGACCATCTTTTATCCTTGCAGAAGAGTTTACCTCTTGGACAATAGCCTGCTTCCTTGGATAAAAGCATTATCCAATGATGTCATCCCTTGAAGCCTTCCCTAATGCTCAATTAGTATCCAATTATTGCTTATAATCTCTCAAGCTCTCTCAAGGTGACATTTGTCAACTTGGGATTGGATTGAATCTCTCACATGGATTGAAAACTTTCAATCCTAGCCCTTGTTGAGATTGCTCAATCTCAATCATCCATTTCTCTATTTTCTCTATAAATAGAGCCCATTTATTCAATCTAAGGATCCATCCACTTATATTGCATCCAATCTATAGTTTAATTGTCTTGTGTAGGTTATCAAGGAGCTCAATCCCCATCACCAAGCATTTAGGCCAACTTAGTTGCATTATAGCTTAGTTTTTTTAATACATGTTAGAATATCTTGCTAGCTTAATTCATGACATTTTCATACCATTCTCATATCTCATCCTCATATCAGCCTAATTAGTTCACTTAATTTTTCAATTTGGAACTCATTTTATATCTTCATCTTGAATCTTGCATGTCCAGTCATCATCTCATCTTAGCTAGGATCTTAGTTGTATGCATTTTGATCCTATAATCATCATTCATAACTCATTCTCTAGGTTGTCATCTTGAGGATCAAGTGCTCTTCCAAGTGAGGTCCACCTTGAATCTTAGAGATCTTTAGAGATAGAGGAGCATGGGATGGGCTTAGCAATATTGAGATTTCTTGGACTAACAATTAGATTAGTTTGCATTTTCAATCTCTTGATTTCACTAACGTAATGTCTCATGTGTGTGTGTGATCTGTGTTTTCTTGCATGTGTAGGTATCCCCCATATTTTAACCACACAAATAGCAAGTGATGTAATATAATGGATGATAAATTGGTAATCTGTGGATGAATTATCAAGGGATATAAGGGAAGCAACACTTTGTATTGCATCCACATGTTGATTTTCTTTCCATGGGATAGGATAAATGGTGTAAGAAAAAAAAATTCTTTAACAGTGATAAGACTAAGTCATGATATTGAGGAAGTTTACTTTATTTCGCTTGATAAGTTCTTGTTACTTGTCTTATGATAAACTTTGAGTCACCAAAGATATGAAGTGTTGAATTTTAAAAGATAAGGTCATATGAAAACCAACTATATGGGATTCATACTAAATTATGTTGTTGGTACATAAGAAATTAAGATGATAGGATAGAGAAATTGGCTTTTCTGAAGGAGGTATTAATATGATACCAACACTAAAGCCAGTTCAACATCTAGAACTGTCAAAGAAAAATCTCATCTTATCTACATCCAAAGGGAGGACATGATCACCAAGGAATGTATCTTGATTAGAAAGAGTAAAAGGTGAAGGAGCATCAACTAAGTGGTCGATTAAGTCTTGGCCTTCAATCAATTTTTGAGAAAGACACTTAACATAAAATTTTGTTAACAACATAACCCATTTAGCTAAATATCCCAAGAGATCTATTTTATAGAAAAGATGCTTCAAAAAAAAAAAAATTTATGATGACATGCATTTCAACTTTAATATGACAAATGTATCAACCTTTATGTTGTGAATACAAGAGTAAGGCATTGTTTCTCAATTACAGTATATCAAATCTCTTAATCAAGTAAAGTGTGGCTTATGTAATAAACAACATTCCTTTTATCATCATCATCATGTGTGTTGTTATCAGTGTTTAAGAAATGGGTTTTCTTTCCCCATGATTAGCTAGGTTTTTTTTTGAAATTTTGAGTCAGGTATGCTTTTAACTGCTTCAAAGATGTGTTGGGTCTTTAAGGGTTAAGGGTTTTAGTTTTAAATCACTCAAATGTCTGATCAAAACCCTCTGGTTTCTATTCCTGCGTTACTTTATTCACTTAAGTAATGGGTCTTGGGGTCATGGGAAGTGTCCCCCCTTTGTTATCTACCTAGGCGGTTGTTAAATAATCGTAAAAAGTCTATGCCTTATGTCTTTTGCCTTCTAATGTTGTCAGGTCCAGTAAGTGTTGTGCAACTTCTAGATGAATCTATGACTTTCACCATTTCATTAGGCAAAGTTGCGGGCGTGTTAAGCTATGCGAAATAGCGAAAGGAAAAAGCATGTTTAACTATGTGCATTTGATCTGGTTTAACAAGATTCCATCTCGCTCAAGATCTAACAACTGGCATTGATTCACAGCCGAAACGAGTGAGTAAATTACCTTTCGTGAAATGGTGAAAAGGTTTGGCGGGACCCAGCGATGAAGACTTTTCCATGACTAAAAGGTGATCAAGTTCAAAAGAAATCGACGGCTCTCATTGTTTCATGGCTGATAGATGCTCACATGTTATGCCCTACGAAAAAATGAAAGGTTTTTTGGCCTGGGCAAAAGAGGTTTATGAGAAGCATAACAGATGCGTAGGTTCCCAAAGATCTAACGGCTAGTGCAGTTTCGCGGGAGAAAGATGCTCGAAAGATAGCTTTCGCAAAACAGCGAAATGACATGGCGTTCCAAGCAAGCAGTCCAGCTGGTTGAAATGGCAAGTAAGATAGTGACATGGTGTAGGAGCACCCTTCCAATCTCTCCCTCCTTTTTTTTTTGTTGGTGTTATGCTTCTTATGAAGCCATTGTATATAAAATAATGAGCCAAGTGCACATAGGTCCTAGTTAGGGTCATAGAGGAGATCTTAAGGGTTATAAATCAAGATTGTGATTTTCTTGAAAATGGAGGGTATGTGTGTCTTTGTGGTGTTTAGGGGTCCCTCTTAACATGGTGGTGTCTTTAGGTTGGCCCAATGTGGGTTTAGGAGTCATGAAAAGCAACATTAAGAAAGTTGCTCAAAAGTTGCAAAAGTTACATGACAACTTTTTAAAGTTGTCAAGCAACTTTTCCACCAAGAGGTCAAAATCCTTAGTTTGGCATGGACAACCCTAATATGGGCACACAGACTGAGGAAAAGGTGGTATAAGTATTTGCAAACCCTAATTTTATGGGTTGGATGTCAGAGATTGTATGGCCCAAGGAAGAAAAGCTTGACTGTGACTGTTTTTGGGTTACCAGTCAGTTTGAATGAAGTTACTGAGCAAACTAATGGATTGATTTGCGTGCAACACTATGTGAAATGTCTTCTAAGGTGTAGATATCTTAATTGTGAGTGATTAGATTAGTTTTTTTGTTTGCGGGTTGAGTGTGTTTGTAAATAATTTGTAAGTTGCAGTCTCACTGTCCAGTTTTGGACCAGTTTGAGCAAATGAAGTCTTAACTCCATTCCCCATTGTGGAAACACCATGAAACCATGGGGAATGGAAGTGAAGAACCTATACTATAGTCCCATGCAAGAAAGGCCCTTGGAAATGCAAGGAGGCCAAGCAAAGACCCACTCCTAGGTGAGACTAGACAGTGCCCGGTTAGGAGAGGTCAAATTGCAGAGGTCTTGGAGAGCAAGGTTGGTTAGTGGAGAGTGCATCCTTTGGAGGAAGTGCAGAGGAGTGAGTGAAGCATCAATGGTGTGAAGGAGGAGCCTCCTCCAATCCAAACAAGGTAGCAAAAACTCAAAACACTCACTGTGACCCAGGCAGACCCTAAAAACCCTCACAAAAACCCTTGAAAACCTTAAAATCCACCTAGGATAGTGCACAGACACTTGGAGGCCTAAAACCTAGAAAATCCATGAGTCCTTGCGAAATGAATGGCAGTCCATTTTGGGAGTTTGGGTTGTTTGTGCACCATTTGTGAGAGAGAGCCCTAGAAGACCGGTTAGGAGGCCTAATTGCTCCTATTCTTGCAGCCCTATTTGAAGGCAAAAACACAAAAAGGTGAAATCGGTAAGGGGTTGAAGGCTTGAAACCTCTTAGGGGCACATGAATGGGTGGAAAGACCATGAAATAGACCTATTATAACCTTTCTAAGACCTTGGAAGGTGTGGAACAAGCCTAGCCCTTATTAGCCATAGTAAGGGGTTTTGAGTCTCATGAGTAGGTGAGACCTTAGGAGTAGCATTGCAACTCATTGGTGGGTGGATTGGGCAAGGTCAGGGGATTCCTCAAGCAAAGGAAGTCCTAGAGACCCTAGGGTGTGTAGAGAACACCAGGTGATCCAAGGAAAGGATCCAAGAGCATAGACTAGGCTAGTCTATCCCTAACCCCATCCCATCAGATTGGTATTAGAGCAAGTAAAAAAATTGTTGGACTATGTATGTCTCTATATACTGGTGAATCAGTAGGGGAGAGCAGAATGGTTACTAATGTAGAACTGGCTAGAGAAGTAGAAGAGTAGAAGGAGAAAAATAGACTCCATGAAGAAGCTATGAGTGAGATGAGGGATAAACTGCAGTAAGTGGTGGATCAGAGGACACAAGGACCTTGGGATGAAGACACCAAGGGTAAAGGCAAGAAAACTATAGACATAGATGATATTATCCCTGAACCAGATCCCTAGTTCAATGAAGAACCATTTGTTAAAGCTATTAAAGCTTTGAACACCAAGGCTTTTGAAGGATTGCCACATTTCAGTGGAAGAATGGACATAGACACTATTATGGAATGGATTGAGGGCATGGAAAACCACTTTGAGTGTGAAGGAGTGATAGAGGCTCAAAATTTTAAAGTTGCCAAATCAAGATTAAGGGGAGCAGCTTTGACATGGTGGAAGTACCTGCAAGAAGAAAGAGTTAGTATGGGAAAGCTACCTATTGCAAATTGGAAAGCTATGGTGGGTAAGAGTAAGGAGAGCTACTTGCCAGAGGATTATGAAGTCCATCTTCATAAGAAAAGACAAGGATTGAAGCAAAAAGATCTTGATATAACCTCCTACACCGAAGAATTTCAAAAGCTATGTCTTAGATCTAAAGTTCAAGAAGATGAATCTATTAAGGTGGCTAGGTATCTAAGCAGCCTAAAGTGGAACATTCAAGAGGAGATAAGCCTATGGACTCCTAATATTGTCCAGAAGTGTCATCAACTTGCTGCCAAAGTAGAAGAGAGGAACAAAAGAAAAGGAGACTCCAATAACAGGAGTAGAGGCAGAGGTAGAGACTAAATAAACCACCGAGGTGGTTACCAAAGCAAGACAAATGAGCAGAGGAACCAAGGAGAAACCAAGTTGACTGAGCATGGCAGTGAAACCAATCTTAGAGGAGGCCATTCTAGAGGAAGAGGTGCACAAGGTGGTCCAAGTAGGGGTAGAGGTACCGGTAGAGGTAACTCCTACTTTGCAACTATGAAGTGTTACAATTGTGGACAATTGGGACACCCGACATATAGATGTCCTGACAAGCCTACATCATCAAACAGTGGAAAGAGGGTTGCTTATGCACATGAAGAATCTTCAAGCAGAAAGACACCTAAGGTGGACCATATTGAATAAGATATTGGAGAAAATCTGATGTTCAATAGGGTCTTGATAAGACAGCCAGAGAAGAATGAACCTAAGCATAGGAGAGCATTGTTTAGAGTGAGATGCAAGATTCTTGGTAAAGTGTGCAAGGTGATAGTTGATTCAGGCTCAACTGACAATATCATATCAGAAGAGGTAGTTAGGAAGCTGAAACTCACAAGGTTACCCCACACTAGCCCATACAAGATGACATGGTTGAATCATGAGCAGAGTGTGCTAGTCAATGAACAGATTTGGGTAGAGTTTTCTATTGGAGGATATAAGGATAAGATCCTTTGTGATGTGTACCTATGGATGCATGAAACTTATTACTAGGAAGACCCTGGAAATTTGATAGGAAGGTGATCTATGATGGAGAGGAGAACTCCATTTCCTTTAAGAAGGACGACAAGACCTTCAAGATTCAGTCTTTGACAGAGAATGAAGAGGGAACTTCAAGAACACCAAGTGTTTTATTGGCTACCAGTAAAGAGTTCTTAAACTTGCTACATGAGGAGGAGATAGTGAAGTGTGCCATCTTTGTGAAGTTTAGAGGCCCAGTTCAAATTTTTGCTCTGCATGTCAGAAAGGCACCTAAACGAGTCAGTTTGAATGGCCTAGCTAGCAAGGGAGTAAAATGGAGTCAGTTGATTTTCAGAGGGTAAGGCTCAGGATTCATGTCCCACACCTTCCATTTAGCCTATTCAGTGATGTGAGACTTTTAGAATTCAGTTTGGATAAGTTTATGAGGTACCCATTTTGAGGGGTGAGCTGAAAGTGCATTTTAGGCATCAAATGCAGATTTTATTGAGTAGCCTACTTTGAGCGATTACATCTTTTGCCCTGTTAATTATCATGGAGAATTTCAAAGTGGATTCAATTCTATGCATAAAAGTGAGTTACCCTGCAAAATTTCAAGTCTTGACAAATCCATTTGCTCAGTTTTCAAAGCCAAATCTGTTTGTAGTTTATGTGTTTTGGCAAGTCCCTGTTTCGACAGCTAGTCGGAGCCCTGTTTCGCATAAGTGTAGAAGTTGCCTCAGTAAGCGTCATGCCATAATGTTTGTTCTTGGCTAATGTTAGTATAAATGATGAGCTACATTTCAAATTTCAAGCCATTTATCAATCCATTTGATTGGTTTTCAAAAGGATTCATTTAACTATCATTTTCAGTTATCTGCACTTCCAGTGTTAGATCAGTTAATGTAGCCATTTTTGTGAGTGCGCCGTTTGCATCACGTCAGTCTGGTGATCGAATTGAGATTTCCAAGTTTTAATATGTACTTCAAGGTACCTGTGTTCCAAATTTGAGGGCCTACGGAGGTCGTTTGGTATTTTTGAGAAAGGCATCATGTGTTGCCAGGACATTGACTTCATCAGGTCCGCAGTGTCGACAAAGCCAGTTGGGCATTTTCGGAAATTAATATCTCTTCACTCGGGAATCATCTTGAGAAACCGTTTGGTAGATTTCATGCTTGCATATCAGAGTACATGCCTGTTAGATGGCGAGCTCCAGAAAGGTGTTTTGACAGGTTTGAAAATTACGTCTTTGCGATTAAATGCGAAGATGTGGCGTAATCGCCTGGAGGTTGCAAAATTCAGTCGGATGATCCAAAAACAATGTCGATCGTTCCCAGAGGTATGTTTGAGGTCTGTGAAGCATTCCAGAGGCTAGTTGCTTGAAAACAAAAAAATTTTAGCTGGACCCACTTTGGGGCCTGACTTGGATCATGCCTCTGCCTTATTATTTTATTGGCGACCTTGTTTATTGGGAGAATTTCAGAATTTTATGAATATGGATTGTAGTCACGAGATTTATCATAAGAGTTGAAAAGACTGTAGACCTCCAGGCAATTTCAGATTGATGATTCAAATGCCCAAATCCTCCTTCAGCGACAGAGAAGGGATTTTTAAAAATGCAGCTGGAAGGTGGAGTGTGGTGTTTGAGAGGTAATTAAAAGAGTCTTCAAACCAATTGCAATTGGTGAGTGTTTAAACCAAATGCAATTGGTGAGTATTTAAACCAAATTCAGCAGCAAATAATGAAGTTTTAAAACAAATAAAATTGGCTGGGCTTGCATAGTGTTTGGTGAAGGCCATTAAATATTTTAAAATCAAATTGGTGAGTAGCAGGCAACGTGGTCTTGAAAGGGGCATTTTAAATTTTGAATCAAATGCAATGGGCATGCATAATGCCAATCTCCTTCCTGTGAATGTTGCAGAGGTTGTAGATGCTATTAAATAAATTGCTATGCAACAATAGATGTCTTGCTAGCAAAGCTCTCCATGTGCTAAGGAGTATAAAAAGTAGAATTTTTTGCAAGTCATTCAGAAAAAAAAACAAATGCAAATTGGAAGGCATAAAACTCTACCATCAGTATCCTTCCTCCCATGTGATGGCTGGAAAAGCTACAGAAGCTTTCTACAAATGAAAATAAAGGTTCTATAAACTTCCAAATCAAATGCAATTTGTAGTTCAGCCAAATTCAATGTGGTATAGTGGAGGAGAGGCAAGTTGAAACATTTTAGCAAATGTAAACAACAGTGTTTGGAATTGAAGAAGCCACGTCAAACCTGAACTCCAGAAATTACATTGGCATTAAAACTATTGGCATTTTTCCCTTTCTGCATGGAGTTTGAAGTCCATAAGAGCTTCTAAACAAATTGAAGTTAATGCAGCAGGCAACAAGGTGTTGTTGGAGGCATTTTAAACTTCTTACCAAATCCAATTAGCAGTAATTCCTCCTATGTGGCATGTGAAATGCAGAAAAGAAAAACTTCCACAACAAATGCTAATGGCAGCCCCTGCGTGGTGGTTGGAAGAGTTTTTTTTTCTAATTAATTAAAAAAAAAATAGAGAATAGCATTTTCTCTCCCCTCCCACATGGTTGATTCAGGCATTGAAACTCCATCAAATAAATTTAGTAGGCGAAATGAGGTAAAAGACTGATAAAACTCTAGGCAAAATGTAGTCCCAGGCAAAGGGCATTTATCCCACATTTGCTGGGGAAGAGAAATATATGATGTTTAAAAGTAAAACTCCACTCATTCATAGTGTGAAAGCCTTCAAGGCTTTTGACAGACGGTGCCCGTTGGGCGCCCAAAGTGGACCCACGCACGAGCATGAATCTCGAGGTGACAGAGGAGGTGACAGGGTGGCGACCAGGTGGACCCCACACAGGCAAGCTTCCTGAGGCAGACAGGTGGAATTTTGCAGAGAAAGGTCGGCTTAACCGGTGAGCAGGTTGCATAGGATCCGACGAAGCGTGTGATTTCGCAGGCTGAAGATGCACATGAGTTACACCTTGCGAAGTTGCGAAAAAGGTAAAGGTCGAGCAAGTTTGATGGAGATCAACGGCTCGTGCTGTTTCATGAAAGGAAGATGCATGCTGGATAAACCCTGCGAAGTTGCGAAAGCTAGGTGGACAGACAGATGGTGGGTGGAGTCAGCGGTCCAGCAAGCGGGTCCCGGTGAGGTGGCGATGACATGGCACAGAGGTGGCACCTAAGTGGCGATGATGTGGCATTGAGGTGGTGTACATGTGGCGGCCAAGTGGCAGTGAGAAAGCAGATGACATGGCGGTGATGAGGTGCCATCCCAGGTGGCGTCCGGTCAACCCCATCATCCAATCAGGTCCCACCACGTGGGAAGGCGTCAAAGCACATCAGAAGCAAAAAATTAAAATTAAAATTAATTTATGATATAGTTTCAACTATGTCGCTAATTCAAAAATTTAAATGATATGCACAAATGGGGAATTAATTTGCCTAGGGCTCAATTTTTGGCCAAAGTATGAAGTGTTATATATTTTCGGAAAGCTCTCGGAATGAGGAATTTGATTATGAAGTTAGTTTCGACAAAGATCAGATATTTTGGAAGCAGTTTGATTGAGATTAAAATTCAGTTAAAGAGGAGACACTTGGCAATTCAGTTGTAGATTTGATTTGGTTCCCTCTCTTTTTATTCCCAATTCTTCTCAGTTGTAATGGTTCTAGAAATTTGGAAAATGCTCCAAATTTGATGGCTTCCACTTTCTGAATGTCATGATCCAAATTTGTAAATGCTTCTGTTTGGTTTCAGGGTACAGAGATTGCAATGCATTGTTGTAAATGTGATTTTAGTTGTAGGTCTTGCTTGTGTCAGGCATGAGTAAATTCCTCACAGTATTGTCTCTAGGTATGCATTTCATTATCATAAATTGAATCCTCAAGGAGGATGAAGATTTTTAAATTTTAAGGAAATTGTGTGACTGTTTATAGGTATCCTTCAAGGAAGGTTTTAAATTCTATAGTCAGTCATGAATGATGAAATGTGTATCCAGATCTGATAAATTTGTGAATGAATCAAATAGTGCATTAATATAAGGTATTGATGCATGAATGTCTTGTTTAAGGAAAACAAACTTGCATCTATGACTCATATTTGTAGTCTTGTGTGTGACTTTGTTGCCCAATGAACAAGGCACTGGTCTTGCAAGTTTGGGGATGTTTTTAGATATACATTTTAAAAGATAAATCTAATTTCCCTTCATGTTTAGGGGTGTGTGTTTTCCATTCCTTCCAAGCTTTGTTTCATCTTATTGTTTGTATAGATCTAGCCAATCTGTAATGTTTCCTAACCTGTTGAGCTTGTGAAATGATCTATCTGCTTAGTGTTGATGTAGTTATGTATTTGTAATTGTTGTATTCAAAGCATCAAAGGGTGTCCCCCCCTAGGTCTAGCAGAACCTGAAGTGCAGGAGGATCAATTAGGGTCCTATGTTATGTTGTCCAAGCCCTGATGTGTTTCATAGACTGAAATTGGCCATTTCATAGAATGATTGCAGGTATACTTGGGTTATCACTTTTGGTTAACAACAAAAATGGCGACTCTGCTGGGGAAGTGTTGTAATAACTCATGTTGAATCGAATCCCAGAGTTGTGCCATATCCATTTGAGGAAAGAGTCATAAAAGTATTATAAATCTGAAAGCATTTTCAGATTTGTAGTTATGTGCCTGGTAGTGTTTTGTGCCAAGTGTGGAAAACTTGTTGTCCTTTTATCTTTGTGTGAGTTCAGATCTATTCATGTTCTATAAATGATTTTATAAATTCTCATAGTAGTGAGTGGCGACTCTGAAAGATCTCTGCACCAGTGTTCATTGTGGTAAAAGTTTTAAAATATTTGGTGAACTTGCATCAAAGATATAGCAGTTGCTTGGGGTTTTATGATTGTAGATCCCAAAGAATATATTGAAGAAATATCCTTTGTGCAAGAGGTGGCGACTCTGATGTAAAAGATAGTGCTAAAGTGTGAGGTTAATCTCCAGATCTACAAGTCTTACAATTGCAAATCTCCAGGTATTTTCAGAGGATTTAAATGCAAGACATCTTTTCTGAAAGTTTGAATGTGTAATGTCGTTTTCCCATTTAGTGAATAGCACTAGTCTAGAGGGAAAGAGAGAATTTCAAAATTGATTTGCATATCTATGCTGCTAAAATATTCAGTGTATGTTATCCTTCGTAGTATGCAAATGTGGAAGAACTTTATGTCAAGCAATGTTAAGGATTAAATTAGTATAAGGATACTTGCTTGAGGTTTTTTATTCCAAATTGTATATTCATTTGTGGGAGTAGGAAAAATGAGCAGTGAAGTTTTTCAACCTTGTGTATTTCCACATAGAGCCATGCCTGGTGAAGTGTCACAACCATATAATAGGAGAAGTTTCATCATGAACCATTATGCTGCTCTAAATTTCAGAGATATTCCGAGTTACCCAAATCCCATACCCATAGAAATTAGAAAGTATTTGCCCATATTCAGTGGGAAGAAATCAAAATCAACATGTCAACATGTTAAAAGACTTTTAGATTTGATAGGAGAATTTGAAATTTGTTAGGAAGATGTATGCATGAAATTGTTTGTTCAGTCATTGAAAGAAGATGCAAGAGATTGGTTTTCTTTTTTGCCAGTGAATTCTATTACCTCATGGGAAGGATTGATTTCAGATTTCATGGATCAATTCGATGAGAAGGTGAGTGATTATGACTTGTTGAAAGAATTCACTTATATACAAATCAGGGAAGATGAATTCGTACCCACATTTAACATCAGATTTTCACAAGCATTGACTAAAATTTTCAGAAAGTATAAGTTTGATGATATGGTATGTCTGGATATTTATATGAGTGCTTTTGGTAAGAAGATGGGTTTCCTATTGAGAAACAAAGAACCTAAGACTTTGTATGAAGCTTTTAACACAGCTAGAGACATTGAAAATAATTTGAAATTTGGGATAGCCAAGAGATCTGTGTTTGCTGTAGTTTCTTATCAAAATGCCTTCAATGGTGAAATACCATGTGAGACTTAGCAATTCATTCCGTGTCCAAGAGCATCAAGCTTTGCAGTTCCGAATGGTTTGTTTGATGCATGTGTTTCAGATTTAAATGAGAGTCAAGAGCCTCTGCTATTAATGTCGGTTGTCTCTCGCAGTAATGATGGAATGATCAGTGGGAAGTGTTGTGAAAATGTTGATACAGAGGTAGATATATACAAGGGATATGTACCATTTGATTTGTATGTCGGTTATGTTGATTATGTGGCTGTGTAAAACGGAAAATCGCGATCGAACCCCAGTTGCTCTCCCCTCTTCCAACTCCAAGGAGAGAGAAGGGGGATTCACTAGGGTTGATGGTTTTCACTTAGGGGAGAGACTTTACATTCAAAAGAGGGGTTGAAACCCACAAGATCCAATCCCACACAATGCAAGATTGGATGCTAAATGTGTTTCAAGGGTTAAGACAGCAAGGCTACCCTCTTTTGTAAAGAATGTTGATAGAAGAATTAAGCTAAGCATGCATAGAAAGTGACAAAGATTCACTTATAAACTGAGTTAGGGATATAGTATGAAGCTGCGGACCTGGAATTAGCAGTAAAATGTCGATATGGCGCTGTCCTGCAAATTTGAGCAAAAGTTGTCGGGACGATGGCGCCCGACGCCACGGTCCTCCGAAAAATCCGCGAAACGAAGGGGGATCTGTTCGTCTCTGCACAAGGATTCCAGATCTTCAATTTCAACTGCGTACCTACAACCTACACACAGAAAAGCGAAGACGATTGGGGGGTTAGGGATTAGGGGTTTGCCTTTAGGTCAAACCCTAGTTTTGGAATTAACCAAGAAATGAGCAAGTGCTGTAAATGTAAATGACTGTAAAACAAGTACTAATACCTTGTTCTAAGGATGTTTGTATCCTTATGTGCGAAGGTTTAGATGTTGTATGTTGTATGTTGTAGTAGTATGTTGTATGTGATCTCCTCTTCAATGGTTGAATCCTTGTCTTGAATGCAACACTTAGCCTTGAATGGAGACTTGAAATGATCAATTGCTTGAAGGAATGCTTGAATGCTTGAATGCTTGAGTATAATTTCCACGCCTTTTCCATCATCATCGAATGAAAGAGGAAAATGTCATTTATATACTTGTCAATTAGGGCTGATAGACTGATTTTCCCGACCTTAGGCCGACCAGGAAAGATAATTTTCCAATTTGCAAACATAAAGACCCGAAGTCCAAAAGAGACCGGGCCCAAAATAGGACCCAGGGACCAGGGCGCTGGGCGCTCTAGTCCCACCTCCCGGGACAGCAAGGTGCAAGGAGGTTCAGGCCAGGGTGCAAGAAAATGCAGTTTTCAGTGTCGTAATCAGGTTTCAGGGTCTCCATTCAGGTTGCGTGTTGCGTCGCCATCGTGAAGACCGAAATGCAGTCGAAATTGCAGGTGTCACAATTTTAGGACACTACATTTAGCCCCCACTTTAGCGGGAGTATGTATGCTCATACTTCCGGTAAAGTACAAGGAAACAACATTGAAAGACTTTCACCACATCAAGGAGGCAAGATACACCAAGCCCCCAGTGGACTAAGGATCTTACGACTTCGATTGACAAAGTAAAAGGGAAGATCACGAGGGAGAACCATGACTGTCAGTAGTAAGGTTCCCTCACTATGAGTCATGCAAGAAAGATATCAAAAAATTTCAAGGCAAGGTTAAATTTGTCAAGAAATTCTCAAGTATCTTGAAAAGATATGAACGGGATGTATGCCCCCCTACGTTAAAGCGATCACACACGCCTCACCGGGGGTGATTGTTTTACCGTAGTGATACATATAAGAATGAGAAAGGAAAGGAGCACGTTATCGCAAGGATTTAGCCCCCAAGTGTGAGATAAACCCAAGGATAATAGACACAAAACACAAAGCACGAGGTGACTTCGCTTTCCTTGGGGTCAGTATGCTGTATGATAATTCATGTATATATATCATATGTATGTATGCATAATTGTTCTTCATTCCCCAATCAAGGAAGGTCACCTAGAAGAAGGGAACACATGTGTCTTTTGAGTCAACATGAGAGAGATCGAGAGATCTCAATGCTTTGCATCGTCCTCAAGTAGACAACACTAAGGACGACAAATAGAAGAATGAGAATAACATATAGAAGAAGTAACACAAGAGAGGAGGAGAGAATCTGCTATGCTAATGTAACTAGTCTAGCACGTCATCTACCCCCTGATCTTGCTAATCAATGTTTCGGGAAGGCAGGGAACATGCTAGAGGAAGAACATCCAACACAGCAGATGGAGCTATCACTAGATCCAAACAAGGGCTATGTTCATATCCCAAGCCGCGGTGTTCTTGTCTAGGAGCTAGGATAAGTGCTTTAGAAAATTCATTAGATAAATGGTTATCAATATCAACAAGTTCATATTCACTATCAGAATGAACAAGAGAAGTAGCATTTTCATCATGAATAACATTTTCATCTATATCATCATCAAGATTTATAAAAATAGGATCTTTAACTTGCACAGGATCAAGACCATCATGCATCTTATGTTTAGGAGATTTAGGCTCAATGTCCGGCTGAGGAGAAAATGGAATAATGCTTGTTGAAGGTGTTTTTGGGGATTGCAAAGTTTGAGCTCTAAGATGACGCTTTCACCGGCGTTCACGTGCAGAACGATTTCGTCTAGTCTTAGTAGGAAGTGAAGAAGATTGAGGAGGAGGGATGTTCTCATCCTTATCACTTGGGTGTTTAGGTTGTGGTCTCTTAGGCTGGATAATAGGAGAAGAAGAAGGTCTCTTCTCTCTATAAAAGGACGGAGGAGGAACTGCTCCATATAAAGGAGGAATTTTTGGTTTAGGAAGGAGACCAAGTCCATCATGACGAGGAGGGATAGGTCTACTTTTAGGAGGTTTATTAGGCATAGACATAGTCACATCCATAGGGATGGGTTGGGAATCTTCTTGAGGAAAGATATTAGTTTTATCTTTTAAAGGAAGAACTTCCTTCTCAAGAATGATAGGAATATCAAGTTTAGGTGTTCTAGGTTCACTTAGAGATAGGATCATATCTATTTTCCACTTTTGATAAGATTTGAAAAGATGATCACTTCGCGGAGGAAGAGATTGGAATTGTTTAGGCCAAAAGTAATCAATAGGAACGCTAGAAGTTCTTTCAGCTGGTTTAAAGAGACTATGATTGACAGTAACAACTTCGCCATTATGGGGAAATTTCAAACACTTGTGAATAGGAGAAGTAATAGCTTTCATGGAAGATAGCCAAGGATAGCCAAGCTTCACACGAAATTGTTCGGAAGAAGGAATAATAGCAAAGTTCACATCAAGAGATTTGTTATGGACCTCGATAGGCAATGTAATAGAACCAATTGCGGGAGAAGAAAATGCATCAAATAGTTTCACAATCACATCTGTTTTGTCATAGATTACTTGATTCAATTGCAAAGTAAAAAGAAATTCTTCAGTAATAACATTAATCATGCACGAAGGATCAATAAGCACTCCACGGCAAGGTGTATTCTTGACTTTTGCAACTATGTATAAAGGACCATCAAGTGCCCTAATGGTTTCACTGGAATCAAATGTGATGGAAGGTTCTTTAGGGATTTCTTGCTGCTCTACAAAGTTAATCACATTCGGAGCCATAGACACAAGACCATCAGATGAGAGAGAGGAATCATTAGCCTCGATCGCATTAGAGGTATGAGAAGGTAATGGATCAGTGAAAATCTGAAGATTTTGGTTAGGAGGAGCTACAGATGTGTTGCCTTTATCATTCACTCCAGAAATAGAGATAGTATTGTTATCAATCAAATCTTGAATTTTACCCTTTAAAGTAAAACATTTTTCAGTATCATGCCCAGGCTGACGATGAAATTGACAAAAAGATTTGTTATCAAAATAAGGTGAAGTAATCTTTGCAGGATCAATTTGTCTTATAGGAGGAAGAGTAAGCACATTTTGTTCCAATAATTTATTCATAATACTATGCAATGATTCATTCAAAGGAGTATACTTTCTTTCTTTCTTGAAAAATTTAGAAATAGGAGGCACACCTGATGCTGCATTCACATTGTTGTTGATGATGTTTTCATTGAATTTGATGGAATCTCTGTTCGGTTTAAACTTCACAAATGGTTGTTGACTACTATCACCCTTATCACTCGGAGCCATAGGATGTGATTGTTCCATTTGACTCACAGTCAGTTGATAATTGTGAAGAGTTGCGCACAACTGTTGGAAAGAAGTAAACTCAGAAAACAGGAGTTTTTCTCTAATGTCTTTTTGTAAATTAGAAATAAAGATTCTTTGAATATCATTGTCAGGCACTGGAAAAGAAATTTGAACATACAAATGCTTATATCTACCAATGAAATCAGTCACTTTTTCTTTAACACCTTGTTTACAATGCATTAAATCAATCAAAGTAACTTTAGGACTTATATTGTTTTGAAATTGTTGAATGAAAGCATTTGCAAGTTGTTCGAAAGAAGTAATAGAATAGGAAGGCAACAAGCAATACCATTGTAGGGCTTTGTCTCTTAATGTTCTAGTGAACAGTTTTGCAAGCAACCTTTGGTCATAAGCAAAATCAGTACATATTGTTTGAAAAGTCTTAACATGTGTTAGAGGATCACCTTTACCATTATAAAGCTCCAAATGCGGGATTTCAACATGTTTAGGAGGGATAGCTCGAACAATGTCAAGAGAAAGTGGGCTCGCAACATCAAATATGGGCACACTAAACTTAGATTGATTCATAGAGGCAATTTGTTGCTGTAAAGAGGAGACAGTTTGTGCAAGATTGTTAATGGTTGCTTCAGTCGAAGAATTCATATTAGACGTGTTAGATTGAGATGGAGGTGTTATGTTATTGAAAGAAGGTAAAGAGTAAGGTGGTGGGACTCTATGATAATTAGTCATAGGAGATGATTGGATAGGAGGAACACTACAAGGAGGAATAGAATGGTTAAATGAATTGCCCCCTTGCGTCATGTTCATTTGTGGAGATATAATAGGGACATTCATTGAAGGAATGAATGAAGAAATCGGATTAAATGAAGGAAGAGGGTTAATTGAAGAAGAAGGGTTGCTCCCATGACTGGTGATCACAGGAGGAATGTCTTGTGTAGAAGTATCCATTATGTTTGATGTAAAGGTAGGTATGCTAGCAATAGAAGTTGTCAAAGGAATAGAATGATTGACTTGAGTAGGAGGTTGTGTATAACCTAATGTTTTGGTACAACTTTTCATAGGCATCACATTTGAATCCACAATGTGTGCAATACCACGCAAAATATCAATTCCATTCTTATCACTTTGAAGCATACATTTTAGACCCTCAATTAAAGGAAGAGCTTGACTATCAGGGTATTCTTGAGACATCCATTGTCGAAAATCGTCAAATTGGTTATCCAATTTTGAAAGTTGTTCTTCAGAAACCTCATGGAGAGCTTCTTCATCATTAAGAGGATTAGAGGAATTACCCATGTCCTCGTTAAAAAGGCTATTCAAATTAGGTTCCATCTCCTCAGTAGTTAAACCTTGGAAAGACTTAATTCTATGGCTTCGTCTAATGGGAATAGTGTAGGTAGGGCTTATTGTTGTAAAACTCATGCACTAGAAAGAGAGAGAAGATTTTGAATTTAGAGGTAGCAATTTTCAGTAAAATCAGCCAATCTTCTAGATTTAAGCTGTTAAATGCAATCACGACAGTCTCCCGAAATTTCAGAAAAAATGTCCGGGACCGTGGCGCTCGGAGTGCAACACGGTCCTTGCAACTTTTTTTGAAATTTGCAGGGATGAAAGGTATGATGATTTTAAAGCTAATCTGGAAAAATTGAGTGATTTTACGATCTGTAGATAGGCCAAATTAAAGTTGCAAATTCAAAATTGAATCCTATCAAGATTGTCGAAAAATGCAAAAACTTGAATTTTGAAAAAAAGAGGGAAACTGAAATTTTGAATGTTATGATTTTAGAGGGAATGCCAAGAGTAATGCAAACTTTGAATTTTAAAAATTGACTCAATTTCACGCAAAATTCAATTTTGAAAGCGGAAATTAAAGTTGTTGTAATTAAGCACTTAATTTCAAAAGTCACAAATTGTAAGAATTTGAATAAAGCACTGAAATTTCGAATGAATGCAAACACACTTTTCAGATTTAGGACAGTAAGAACACAATTTTGACACAAAATTTCAATTTCAATGATTTTTGAATGTTTAGAAGCCTTAATCCAAGCAATCACAAGACCAACTTTGACTGTAATTTTGAAGGTGTTAAAATTGATAAAATCAGCCAAAATTCTGGATTTTAGCAGGAAAATACAGTAAGATCTTGCTCCCGAAATTTCGAAAAAAATGTCGGGGACGATGGCGCTCGGCGCCACGGTCCTCGCAACTTTTTTCCAAATTTTCAGGGATGAAAGATATTGTGATTTTATTGCGGAATCCAAAGTTACAGCTGATTTGGAGATGTTTTGATCAGTGAAATTGTCGGACAAAGGTTGAATCAAGAGGGTTTAAAAAATTAGGGTTTTGACACTTAACCACTTAATTTTCAAAATTAAAGCATAGATATGAATTGATAATTTGTAATAGAAGGGCAGATCTGAAACAAGCATTAACATTTAGACATTTCGCAAGTTCAATTACTAAAAAGAAATTTTAGGGTTTTAATGCAATCACCTCTAAAATTTTGCAAAAGATCAAACATGGAAATGTAATCAATTTTTTCAGATCTAAGCATGAAAAATCAGAAAGGATGTTCACGTCAGGTTCACCAAAATGTAAAGCAGAAAATCGCGATCGAACCCTAGTTGCACTCCCCTCTTCCAACTCCGAGGAGAGAGAAGGGAGGTTGGCTAGGATTCGATGGTTTTCACTTAGGGGAGAGACTTTACATTCAAAAGAGGGGTTGAAACCCACAAGATCCAATCCCACACAATGCAAGATTGGATGCTAAATGTGTTTCAAGGGTTAAGACAGCAAGGCTACCCTCTTTTGTAAAGAATGTTGATAGAATAATTAAGCTAAGCATGCATAGAAAGTGACAAAGATTCGCTTATAAACTGAGTTAGGGATATAGTATGAAGCTGCGGACCTGGAATTAGTAGTAAAATGTCGATACGGCGCTGTCCTGCAAATTTGAGCAAAAGTTGTCGGGACGATGGCGCTCGGCGCCACGGTCCTCCGAAAAATCCGCGAAACGAAGGGGGATCTGTTCGTCTCTGCACAAGGATTCCAGATCTTCAATTTCAACCGCGTACCTGCAACCTACACACAGAAAAGCGAAGATGATTGGAGGGTTAGGGATTAGGGGTTTGCCTTTAGGTCAAACCCCGGTTTTGGAATTAACCAAGAAATGAGCAAGTGCTGTAAATGTAAATGAGTGTAAAACAAGTACTAATACCTTGTTCTAAGGATGTTTGTATCCTTATGTGCGAAGGTTTAGATGTTGTATGTTGTATGTTGTAGTAGTATGTTGTATGTGATCTCCTCTTCAATGGTTGAATCCTTGTCTTGAATGCAACACTTAGCCTTGAATGGAGACTTGAAATGATCAATTGCTTGAAGGAATGCTTGAATGCTTGAATGCTTGAGTATAATTTCCACGCCTTTTCCATCATCATCGAATGAAAGAGGAAAATGTCATTTATATACTTGTCAATTAGGGCTGATAGACTGATTTTCCCGACCTTAGGCTGACCAAGAAAGATAATTTTCTAATTTGCAAACATAAAGACCCGAAGTCCAAAAGAGACCGGGCCCAAAATAGGACCCAGGGACCAGGGCGCTGGGCGCTCTGGTCCCACCTCCCGGGACAGCAGGGTGCAAGGAGGTTCAGGCCAGGGTGCAAGAAAATGCAGTTTTCAATGTCGTAATCAGGTTTCGGGGTCTCCATTCAGGTTGCGTGTTGCGTCGCCATCGTGAAGACCGAAATGTAGTTGAAATTGCAGGTGTCGCAATTTTAGGACACTACAGGCTGCTAATTACCAAGTGAATCATGCATCTCTCAAAGATAATATTGGTGAAAATAATGATGGTGATGACCATCAATCTTTACATGCTGTTGATGTATTTGATGTTGAAATACCAAATACAGAGGGATTACTAAGTGTTGTTGTTTGTGCAAGCAAAAATGTGCCATATGATGAAAATCAGAATTGTTTGGTGCGAACAATAGCTGATCCTCTTTTAAACATTGATGATGTCAATTGTGTTGAGGATGAAGTAAATGTTTTTTCAAATTTCACTTCAGACTTCGTTTCTTATAATCATGTTGATAATCTTTCTTTTTTGAAAGATATGCACAATGTTAATTCAGAAAATTGTAATGGTACACATGATTGCGATGAAGATATAGCACACATGGATGGACAAAAGTTTACGAAATCCCACATGGAACAGCAAAGTGCAATGCAAGTCCAGAAGATTGTAGAACTTAAGAAAGCTCTTGAGGTTGTGGATAAGAAGGTTCAAATGTTGGAGAGCCTTCGAGCTGTTGATGAAGACCTTCTAAAATATAGTGAAGAGAATTCTTCAGAAAAGGACTATGAATTGAATGCGTGTACACTTGATGAACAACATGCTGATCTAATAAATGGTTTTATGACAGAAAATTTTAGTGAACATGCTGAAAACTCATCTGATGAAGTAAATGGCAGCGATGTTCATGTTCATTCTTTGGCTGATGACGAGTGTTCTATTGGTGAAGAAGATCAGTTGTGGCAATATAAGTATGATTATCTTGATTTTCAGAATGATGGTCATAGAATAAAATCTTATGGATGTGAAACATGGAACACTGAGGATTGTTCCAGCCAAGTGTCAATTTCTTCTTTGCTTGATGAAGATGATTATGATGATCGAATGGATGGTGTCTTTAGCAATTTTACCAATGCTTTATTCAATGTTGATATAGATACGGACCAACCACTTCAGTGTCATAATGTTCATAAGGGGATTCTTCATTTTGTTTCTAACCCTTTGTATGAAGATATAATTGATCAGCCAAATGTTGTAAATGATGAACCGGTCCATAATACTAATGGAATTCCGAACAACAATAGCATATGTTGTGAAAAATTATTTCATGATGAAAGTAAGAGGCATGGGTTATGTGATGATCATTTAAAACCATGAATGAAAGTGTTTCAGGTGGATGTAATCCTGAAAGAGAAAGAGTTAGCTGAGAATTTGCTTCAGTCGGAGGTATGCATTCTTTTCCATGAATGGGATGTTGAGAATGTAGAGGTTTTCAGTTTGATAAGCAAGGATAGTATGAGGTGTGATCTGCATAGTGAAGTATCACATCTGGATTGTAATGTTCATGTTCCTTGTTTTCTTCAGTTGATTAGTAATGCCCCTCATTCTATAAATTTAAATGGTAATAAGGCATGTGCTGATAGGAACTGCAATGTTGAAAAAGAGTGTTTTATTTTTCAAGTTTAGCATGATGATGTCCTTGCAAATGATAGAGTTGAGTGGGATAGTAAAGTGTATTGCAGCTTGTGGGAAGGCCTCTATGGTGAATTGTCTCATATTTTTACTTGTGTTGAAGTAGTGCGTGATTACAAAGTTCAAAATCAGACAAGAGGTAAGCACACTAGCTGTTTCAGTAATGAGACAAAAGAGGCGGATTTTAAAAGCCATGTTCAGTTGTTACTGGAAGGTGCCTTTGTTTAGATCATATTATTAAGTGATGAGAATCAGATTTTTGACAGAGGTAAATACTGAAGATTGTTTGAGCAGTGTATGAGTAGTTGTGAGCATGTTTGTATCTATTGTATAGTTGCTTTGCTTCAGTTGTGTGGTTTTCAATAAAGTGCCCTGCTATTTGGGTTGAATAAGGAAGCCCTATTTTTGAAATGAGATGAGAAGAGAAGATTTGAGGGAAGAATGATCCATTTTTGGGTGGTCTGCTTAACCAAAGATATCCGGATTCTTGTGTTGATCTTGCAATCAACCATCCTTAGTCAGAGCCACTGTTGGGACTCATTAAATTTGAGTCAAGTTTAGAGGCCCAATTCAAATTTTTTCTTTGCATGTCAGAAAGGCACCTAAACGAGTCAGTTTGAATGGCCTAGCTAGCAAGGGAGTAAAATGGAGCCAGTTGATTTTCAGAGGTTAAGGCTTGGGATTCATGTCCCACACCTTTCATTTGGCCTATTAAGTGATGTGTAACTTTTAGAATTCAGTTTGGATAAGTTTATGAGGTACCCATTTTGAGGGGTGAGCTGAAAGTGCATTTTAGGCATCAAATGCAGATTTTATTGAGTAGTCTACTTTGAGCGATTACATCTTTTGCCATGTTGATTGTCATGGAGAATTTCAAAGTGGATTCAATTCTATGCATAAAAGTGAGTTACCCTGCAAAAATTTCAAGTCTTGATGAATCCATTTGCTCAGTTTTCAAAGCCAAATCCGTTTGTAGTTTGTGTGTTTTGGCAAGTCCCTGTTTCGACAGCTAGTCGGAGCCCTGTTTCGCATAAGTGTAAAAGTTGCCTCAGTAAGCGTCATGCCATAATGTTTGTTCCGAGCTAATGTTAGTATAAGTGATGAGCTACGTTTCAAATTTCAAGCCATTTATCAATCCATTTGATCGGTTTTCAAAAAGATTCATTTAGCTATCATTTTCAGTTATCCGCACTTCCAGTGTTAGATCAGTTAATGTAGCCATTTTTTTGAGCGCGTCGTTTGCATCATGTCAGTCTGGTGATCGAACTGAGATTTCCAAGTTTTAATATGTACTTCAAGGTACCTGTGTTCCAAATTTGAGGGCCTACGGAGGTCGTTTGGTATTTTTGAGAAAGGCATCATGTGTTTCCAGGACATTGACTTCATCAGGTCCGCAGTGTCGACAAAGCCAGTTGAGCATTTTCGGAAATTAATATCTCTTCGCTCGGGACTCATCTTGAGAAACCGTTTGGTAGATTTCATTCTTGCATATCAGAGTACATGTCTGTAAGATGGTGAGCTCTAGAAAGGTGTTTTGACTGGTTTGAAAATTACGTCTTCCCGATTAAATGCGAAAATGTGGCGTAATCGCCTGGAGGTTGCAAAATTCAGTTGGATGATCCGAAAATGATGCTGATCGTTCCCAGAGGTATGTTTGAGGTCCATGAAGCGTTCCAGAGGCCAGTTGCTTGAAAACAAATTTTTTTTAGCTGGACCCACTTTGGGGCCCGACCTGGATCATGCCTGTGCCTTATTATTTTATTGGCAACCTTGTTTACTGGGAGAATTTCAGAATTTTATGAATATGGATTGTAGTCACGAGATTTATCATAAGAGTTGAAAAGACTGTAGACCTCCAGGCAATTTCAGATTGATGATTCTAATGCCCAAATCCTCCTTCAGCGACAGAGAAGGGATTTTAAAAAATGCAGCTGGAATGTGGAGTGTGGTGTTTGAGAGGTAATTAAAAGAGTCTTCAAACCAATTGCAATTGGTGAGTGTTTAAACCAAATTCAGTAGCAAATAATGAAGTTTTAAAACAAATAAAATTGGCTGGGCTTGCATAGTGTTTGGTGAAGGCCATTAAATATTTTAAAATCAAATTGGTGAGCAGCAGGCAACGTGGTCTTGAAAGGGGCATTTTAAATTTTGAGTCAAATGCAATGGGCATGCATAATGCCAATCTCCTTCCTATGAATGTTGCAGAGGTTGTAGACGCTTTTAAATAAATTGCTATGCAACAATAGATGTATTGCCAACAAAGCTCTCTATGTGCTAAGGAGTATAAAAAGTAGAATTTTTTGCAAGTCATTTAGAAAACCAAACAAATGCAAATTGGAAGGCATAAAACTCTACCATCAGTATCCTTCCTCCCATGTGATGGCTGGAAAAGCTACAGAAGCTTTCTGCAAATGAAAATAAAGGTTCTATAAACTTCCAAATCAAATGCAATTTGTAGTTCAGGCAAATTCAACGTGGTATGGTGGAGGAGAGGCAAGTTGAAACATTTTAGCAAATGTAAACAACAGTGTTTGGAATTGAAGAAGCCACGTCAAACCTGAACTCCA